>NC_079198.1:579069-649069 GCF_029499605.1 Hyla sarda | reverse complement strand
CTTGATGCCACGCCCCACCCCCTCAATGCAAGTATATAGGACTTCTGGTGCCTTACTCCACAAGCTCCACTCTGCATCTCCTGGTGAGTGTGTCAGTCTGGCTGATAAGCCACACCCTCCCCACATGCCATGCCCCATCTTGCAAAGACATGCCCACTCTTTAAGCCACACCCCTTTTATTTTCAGCTACAATATCTTTACCACAATGCAGCCCCACCTGAGGACGGGAGATGAAGATTAGAAATGAGGATTAGATGGGGGGACAAGGTATGAGGTCGGGATATGAGAATGGGATATGAGGTCGGGATATGAGTATAAGATATGAGGTCGGGATATGGGGATAAGATATGAGGTCGGGATATGAGTATAAGATATGAGGTCGGGATATGAGTATAAGATATGAGGTCGGGATATGGGGATAAGATATGAGGTCGGGATATGGGGATGGGATATAATGAAGGGATGTGAGGGCAGGATGAGGATGGGATATGAGGAAAGGATATGAGGTCGTGATATGAGGATAAGATATGAGGGCGGGATGAGGATAAGATATGAGGACGGGATATGAGGACGGGATATAATGAAGGGATATGAGGACGGGATATAATGAAGGGATATGAGGACGGGATATGAGGAAAGGATATGAGGTCGGGATATGGGGATGGGATATAATGAAGGGATATGAGGACGGGATATGAGGATAAGATATGAGGGCGGGATATGAGGACGGGATATAATGAAGGGATGTGAGGGCAGGATGAGGACGGGATATGAGGACAGGATATGAGTACAGATATGAGGTCGGAATATAAGGAGGGGATTTGGGGTCGGAATATCAGGAGGGGATATGGGGTCAGGATTTAAGGACGGGATATGAGTACAAAAGCTTCCTCCTTTGTTGCTTTTCCTCCCTCACAAGAACATGGTAGGAAAAACCAGGCAGCGCCGGGTACTCGGCTAGTAACAAAAAAATACACAGGTATTATAACCAAAAAAATCTGTATATTTGTATAAGTAATAAACATTAATGAGTAACACACTAATATATATACAGTGACCCCCCCCCCCCTCCGACCTACGATGGCCCCGACATACGATCATTTCAGCATACGATCACTCTCAGAGACAGCATCAACATACGATGCTTTTGTATGTCGGGGCCATCGCATAAACTGGATAGCCGTTTACGATGCCCCGTGTGCTCCGGTGATGGTCTCCTACCTGTCGTCGGGGCTCCGGCACGTCCTTTTCACGATCTCCTCCATCGCCGGCGCTCTCCTTCATCGTCATCACGTCGCGCGCACGCCGTCCCCTCATCCAATAGGAGCGACGTGCGTGCGTAGTGACGTGATGACGGCGACAGAGAGCAGAGAGCGAGGATCCCGGGAAAGCAGAGACGTCCGGAGCGTCGGGGATACCACGGGGACGCGGCGGCAGCGAAGGAGGGCGGCATCCAGGGCAGCGGTGACAAGCGGTGACAGGTCCGGAGCGGTGGGGACAGGTGAGTACAACTTCCTATACTTTACATTGCACGGATCCCTCAACATACGATGATTTCAACAAACGATGGTTCATTTGGAACGGATTACCATTGTATGTTGAGGGACCACTGTATAAGAATGAATATCAATTAGATATGAGTATATCAAGATAATTAAAGGGGTACTCTGCCCCTAGACATCTTATTCTCTATCCAAAGGATAGATGCCTTTTCATGGGGGTCCCGCCACTGGGGACCCCCATGATCTCGGCTTCCGCACCACAGACATCCAGTGAACGGAGAGAACTGCGCTCAGTGCCGGATGACTGGCGATGCAGGGCAGAGGCTCGTAACATCATAAGCGGGGCGTGAGGATCCGATAATCTAAAATGGCAGACAAAGGTCCCCTCACCTGCCTCCGTCCGTCTCCTGGGGTCTTCTACTCTGGTCTGAGATCAAGCAGACCAGAGCAGAAGATCACGGATAATACTGATCAGTGCTATGCCCTATGCATAGCACTGGACAGTATTAGCAATCAAATCATTGCTATAAATAGTCCCCTATGGGAACTATTAAAGCTTAAAAAAAGGTAAAAAAAATAAAAAACAAGTGAATAAAATTAGAAAAATCCCCTCCTCCAATAAAAATGTATGTTAGACTCATCGCTGCAGACTGGAACACAGGAGGTAGTAGATCCACTGGACCTGTGTGGCAGATGACATGGGCCATGCCAGGGAGCGGAGTCTAAGGTGCCGCTGGTTTTCATCAGAGCCCGCCACAAAGCGGGATGGACTTGCTGCAGCTGGCGGCACCCAGGTCGCTACCCCTGGCACTGCCACTGCCACATAGGCGGCTGAGGTGATGCGAGGCACAGAAGGGATGAGACAGGACGTAGTCTGGATAGCAGGAGGTCAGAGCAGGCAGCACTGGAACGTAGTCAGAAACGTAGCAGAAGGTCAATAGGCAGGCGGCAAGGAACACGGACAGGTCACGGAATGCAAGGTCTGGTACACGGCATGGAAACACAGAATATCGCTTTCTCTAAGGCACTGCGGAAAACAAAGATCTGCCAGGGGTGTGTGGTAGGTGCTAGAACTTATGACTGTGGTGCAGGTGTGAACACTAATCATGGGCGCACTAGCCCTTTAAATTTTAGAGCTCCGGCGCTCACGCGCCCTAGGAGGTGGGGGCACTCGCGCCGGAGCTGAGAGACGGGGAAGGAAGCAGAGGGCAGAGGTGAGTGATGAGTTGGGACTCGCATGCGGGAGCGTCCCGTGATGCAAATCCTAGCCCCACCGGCTAGGGATTGGGAGGGGAGATGCGCTCGAGTGTAACAGTGTAAATTGTCCCTTTTTCCCATTTTACCCCTAATAAGCGTAGAAAAATAAAATTAATAAACATATTTGGTATCGCCGTGTGCGTAAATGTCCGAACTATCAAGATATAGTGTTAATGATCCCGTATAGTGAACGGCGTAAACATTAAAAAAAAAAATTAAATTCCAAAATTGATGCTTTTTTTGTCACATCATATTAAAAAAAATATATTAAAAGTTTTCTATATGCAGATGTGGTATCAATAAAAAGTACAGATCACGGCGCAAAAAATGAGCCCTCATACCGCCGCTTATACAGAAAAATGTAATATAAAAGAGTAATAGATTTTAAAAGGCGAGGAGGAAAAAACGAAAACACAAATGAAATTGGCCTGATCCTTAAGGTCAAAATGGGCTTGGTCCTTAAGGGGTTAATAAAGCATTAAAAAGGATAGTCCATCAGTGTGGGGTCTGTATATACAGTCCATTATATAGAGGCCTCGCTCAGGATAGTCCATCAGTGTGGGGTCTGTATATACAATCCATTATATAGAGGCCTTGGGTCAGGATAGTCCATCAGTGTGGGGTCTGTATATACAGTCCATTATATAGAGGCCTCGCTCAGGATAGTCCATCAGTGTGGGGTCTGTATATACAGTCCATTATATAGAGGCCTCGCTCAGGATAGTCCATCAGTGTGGGGTCTGTATATACAGTCCATTATATAGAGGCCTCGCTCAGGATAGTCCATCAGTGTGGGGTCTGTATATACAATCCATTATATAGAGGCCTCGCTCAGGATAGTCCATCAGTGTGGGGTCTGTATATACAATACATTATATAGAGGCCTCGCTCAGGATAGTCCATCAGTGTGGGGTCTGTATATACAATATATTATATAGAGGCCTCACTCAGGATAGTCCATCAGTGTTGGGTCTGCATATACAGTCCATTATATAGAGGCCTTGCTCAGGATAGTCCATCAGTGTGGGGTCTGCATATACAGTCCATTATATAGAGGCCTTGGGTCAGGATAGTCCATCAGTGTGGGGTCTGTATATACAGTCCATTATATAGAGGCCTTGGGTCAGGATAGTCCATCAGTGTGTGGTCTGTATATACAGTCCATTATATAGAGGCCTCGCTCAGAATAGTCCATCAGTGTGGGGTCTGTATATACAGTCCATTATATAGAGGCCTCGCTCAGGATAGTCCATCAGTGTGGGGTCTGTATATACAATCCATTATATAGAGGCCTCGCTCAGGATAGTCCATCAGTGTGGGGTCTGTATATACAGTGCATTGTATAGAGGCCTCGCTCAGGATAGTCCATCAGTGTGGGGTCTGTATATACAATCCATTATATAGAGGCCTCGGTCAGGATAGTCCATCAGTGTGGGGTCTGTATATACAATCCATTATATAGAGGCCTCGGTCAGGATAGTCCATCAGTGCGGGGTCTTTATTTACAATCCATTATATAGAGGCCTCGCTCAGGATAGTCCATCAGTGTGGGGGTCTGTATATACAATCCATTATATAGAGGCCTCGCTCAGGATAGTCCATCAGTGTGGAGTCTGTATATACAATCCATTATATAGAGGCCTCGCTCAGGATAGTCCATCAGTGTGGGGTCTGTATATACAATCCATTATATAGAGGCCTCTGGTCAGGATAGTCCATCAGTGTTGGTTCTGTATATAAAATCTATTTTATAGAGGCCTCGCTCAGGATAGTCCATCAGTGTGGGGGTCTGTATATACAGTCCATTATATAGAGGCCTCGCTCAGGATAGTCCATCAGTGTTGGGTCTGTATATACAATCTATTATATAGAGGCCTCGCTCAGGATAGTCCATCAGTGTGGGGTCTGTATATACAGTCCATTATATAGAGGCCTCGCTCAGGATAGTCCATCAGTGTGGGGGTCTGTATATACAATACATTATATAGAGGCCTCGCTCAGGATAGTCCATCAGTGTGGGGTCTGTATATACAATCCATTATATAGAGGCCTCGCTCAGGATAGTCCATCAGTGTGGGGTCTGTATATACAGTCCATTATATAGAGGCCTCGCTCAGGATAGTCCATCAGTGTGGGGTCTGTATATACAGTCCATTATATAGAGGCCTCGCTCAGGATAGTCCATCAGTGTGGGGTCTGTATATACAATCCATTATATAGAGGCCTCGCTCAGGATAGTCCATCAGTGTGGGGTCTGTATATACAATCCATTATATATAGAGGCCTCGCTCAGGATAGTCCATCAGTGTGGGGTCTGTATATACAATCCACTATATAGAGGCCTCGCTCAGGATAGTCCATCAGTGTGGGGTCTGTATATACAGTCCATTATATAGAGGCCTCGCTCAGGATAGTCCATCAGTGTTGGGTCTGTATATACAGTCCATTATATAGAGGCCTCGCTCAGGATAGTCCATCAGTGTGGGGGTCTGTATATACAATCCATTATATAGAGGCCTCGCTCAGGATAGTCCATCAGTATGGGGTCTGTATATACAATCCATTATATAGAGGCCTCGCTCAGGATAGTCCATCAGTGTGGGGTCTGTATATACAATCCATTATATAGAGGCCTCGTTCAGGATAGTCCATCAGTGTGGGGTCTGTATATACAATCCACTATATAGAGGCCTCGCTCAGGATAGTCCATCAGTGCGGGGTCTGTATATACAATACATTATATAGAGGCCTCGCTCAGGATAGTCCATCAGTGTGGGGTCTGTATATACAGTCCATTATATAGAGGCCTCGCTCAGGATAGTCCATCAGTGTGGGGTCTGTATATAAAGTCCATTATATAGAGGCCTCACTCAGGATAGTCCATCAGTGTGGGGGTCTGTATATACAGTCCATTATATAGAGGCCTTGGGTCAGGATAGTCCATCAGTGTGGGGTCTGTATATACAATCCATTATATAGAGGCCTCGCTCAGGATAGTCCATCAGTGTGGGGTCTGTATATACAGTCCATTATATAGAGGCCTCGCTCAGGATAGTCCATCAGTGTGGGGTCTGTATATACAATACATTATATAGAGGCCTCGCTCAGGATAGTCCATCAGTGTGGGGTCTGTATATACAGTCCATTATATAGAGGCCTCGCTCAGGATAGTCCATCAGTGTGGGGTCTGTATATACAATACATTATATAGAGGCCTCGCTCAGGATAGTCCATCAGTGTGGGGTCTGTATATACAGTCCATTATATAGAGGCCTCACTCAGGATAGTCCATCAGTGTGGGGGTCTGTATATACAGTCCATTATATAGAGGCCTCGCTCAGGATAGTCCATCAGTGTGGGGTCTGTATATACAGTCCATTATATAGAGGCCTCACTCAGGATAGTCCATCAGTGTGGGGGTCTGTATATACAGTCCATTATATAGAGGCCTCGCTCAGGATAGTCCATCAGTGTGGGGTCTGTATATAAAGTCCATTATATAGAGGCCTCGCTCAGGATAGTCCATCAGTGTGGGGTCTGTATATACAATCCACTATATAGAGGCCTCGCTCAGGATAGTCCATCAGTGTGGGGTCTGTATATACAGTCCATTATATAGAGGCCTCGCTCAGGATAGTCCATCAGTGTGGGGTCTGTATATACAATACATTATATAGAGGCCTCGCTCAGGATAGTCCATCAGTGTGAGGTCTGTATATACAATCCATTATATAGAGGCCTCGCTCAGGATAGTCCATCAGTGTGGGGTCTGTATATACAATCCATTATATAGAGGTCTTGGGTCAGGATAGTCATCAGTGTGGGGTCTGTATATACAGTCCATTATATAGAGGCCTCGCTCAGGATAGTCCATCAGTGTGGGGTCTGTATATACAGTGCATTATATAGAGGCCTCGCTCAGGATAGTCCATCAGTGTGGGGTCTGTATATACAGTCCATTATATAGAGGCCTCACTCAGGATAGTCCATCAGTGTGGGGGTCTGTATATACAGTCCATTATATAGAGGCCTCGCTCAGGATAGTCCATCAGTGTGGGGTCTGTATATACAGTCCATTATATAGAGGCCTCGCTCAGGATAGTCCATCAGTGTGGGGGTCTGTATATACAGTCCATTATATAGAGGCCTCGCTCAGGATAGTCCATCAGTGTGGGGTCTGTATATAAAGTCCATTATATAGAGGCCTCGCTCAGGATAGTCCATCAGTGTGGGGTCTGTATATACAATCCACTATATAGAGGCCTCGCTCAGGATAGTCCATCAGTGTGGGGTCTGTATATACAGTCCATTATATAGAGGCCTCGCTCAGGATAGTCCATCAGTGTGGGGTCTGTATATACAGTACATTATATAGAGGCCTCGCTCAGGATAGTCCATCAGTGTGGGGTCTGTATATACAGTGCATTGTATAGAGGCCTCGCTCAGGATAGTCCATCAGTGTGGGGTCTGTATATACAGTGCATTGTATAGAGGCCTCGCTCAGGATAGTCCATCAGTGCGGGGTCTGTATATACAGTGCATTATATAGAGGCCTCGCTCAGGATAGTCCATCAGTGTGGGGTCTGTATATACAGTCCATTATATAGAGGCCTCGCTCAGGATAGTCCATCAGTGTGGGGTCTGTATATACAGTCCATTATATAGAGGCCTCGCTAAGGATAGTCCATCAGTGTGGGGTCTGTATATACAATCCACTATATAGAGGCCTCGCTCAGGATAGTCCATCAGTGTGGGGTCTGTATATACAGTCCATTATATAGAGGCCTCGCTCAGGATAGTCCATCAGTGTGGGGTCTGTATATACAGTCCATTATATAGAGGCCTCGCTCAGGATAGTCCATCAGTGTGGGGGTCTGTATATACAGTCCATTATATAGAGGCCTCGTTCAGGATAGTCCATCAGTGTGGGGTCTGTATATACAATCCACTATATAGAGGCCTCGCTCAGGATAGTCCATCAGTGTGGGGTCTGTATATACAGTCCATTATATAGAGGCCTTGCTCAGGATAGTCCATCAGTGTGGGGTCTGCATATACAGTCCATTATATAGAGGCCTTGGGTCAGGATAGTCCATCAGTGTGGGGTCTGTATATACAGTCCATTATATAGAGGCCTCGCTCAGGATAGTCCATCAGTGTGGGGGTCTGTATATACAGTCCATTATATAGAGGCCTCGCTCAGGATAGTCCATCAGTGTGAGGTCTGTATATACAATCCATTATATAGAGGCCTTGGGCCAGGATAGTCCATCAGTGTGGGGTCTGTATATACAGTCCATTATATAGAGGCCTCGCTCAGGATAGTCCATCAGTGTGAGGTCTGTATATACAATACATTATATAGAGGCCTTGGGTCAGGATAGTCCATCAGTGTGGGGTCTGTATATACAGTCCATTATATAGAGGCCTCGCTCAGAATAGTCCATCAGTGTGGGGTCTGTATATACAGTCCATTATATAGAGGCCTCGCTCAGGATAGTCCATCAGTGTGGGGTCTGTATATACAATCCATTATATAGAGGCCTCGCTCAGGATAGTCCATCAGTGTGGGGTCTGTATATACAGTGCATTGTATAGAGGCCTCGCTCAGGATAGTCCATCAGTGTGGGGTCTGTATATACAATCCATTATATAGAGGCCTCGGTCAGGATAGTCCATCAGTGTGGGGTCTGTATATACAATCCATTATATAGAGGCCTCGGTCAGGATAGTCCATCAGTGCGGGGTCTTTATTTACAATCCATTATATAGAGGCCTCGCTCAGGATAGTCCATCAGTGTGGGGGTCTGTATATACAGTCCATTATATAGAGGCCTCGCTCAGGATAGTCCATCAGTGTGGGGTCTGTATATACAATCCATTATATAGAGGCCTCGGTCAGGATAGTCCATCAGTGCGGGGTCTTTATTTACAATCCATTATATAGAGGCCTCGCTCAGGATAGTCCATCAGTGTGGGGGTCTGTATATACAGTCCATTATATAGAGGCCTCGCTCAGGATAGTCCATCAGTGTGGAGTCTGTATATACAATCCATTATACAGAGGCCTCGCTCAGGATAGTCCATCAGTGTGGGGTCTGTATATACAATCCATTATATAGAGGCCTCTGGTCAGGATAGTCCATCAGTGTTGGTTCTGTATATAAAATCTATTTTATAGAGGCCTCGCTCAGGATAGTCCATCAGTGTGGGGGTCTGTATATACAGTCCATTATATAGAGGCCTCGCTCAGGATAGTCCATCAGTGTTGGGTCTGTATATACAATCTATTATATAGAGGCCTCGCTCAGGATAGTCCATCAGTGTGGGGTCTGTATATACAGTCCATTATATAGAGGCCTCGCTCAGGATAGTCCATCAGTGTGGGGGTCTGTATATACAATACATTATATAGAGGCCTCGCTCAGGATAGTCCATCAGTGTGGGGGTCTGTATATACAATACATTATATAGAGGCCTCGCTCAGGATAGTCCATCAGTGTGGGGTCTGTATATACAATCCATTATATAGAGGCCTCGCTCAGGATAGTCCATCAGTGTGGGGTCTGTATATACAGTCCATTATATAGAGGCCTCGCTCAGGATAGTCCATCAGTGTGGGGTCTGTATATACAGTCCATTATATAGAGGCCTCGCTCAGGATAGTCCATCAGTGTTGGGTCTGTATATACAGTCCATTATATAGAGGCCTCGCTCAGGATAGTCCATCAGTGTGGGGGTCTGTATATACAATCCATTATATAGAGGCCTCGCTCAGGATAGTCCATCAGTGTGGGGTCTGTATATACAATCCATTATATAGAGGCCTCGCTCAGGATAGTCCATCAGTGTGGGGTCTGTATATACAGTCCATTATATAGAGGCCTCGCTCAGGATAGTCCATCAGTGTGGGGTCTGTATATACAGTCCATTATATAGAGGCCTCGCTCAGGATAGTCCATCAGTGTGGGGTCTGTATATACAGTCCATTATATATAGAGGCCTCGCTCAGGATAGTCCATCAGTGTTGGGTCTGTATATACAGTCCATTATATAGAGGCCTCGCTCAGGATAGTCCATCAGTGTTGGGTCTGTATATACAATCTATTATATAGAGGCCTCGCTCAGGATAGTCCATCAGTGTTGGGTCTGTATATACAATCCATTATATAGAGGCCTCGCTCAGGATAGTCCATCAGTGTGGGGTCTGTATATACAGTCCATTATATAGAGGCCTCTGGTCAGGATAGTCCATCAGTGTGGGGTCTGTATATACAGTCCATTATATAGAGGCCTTGGGTCAGGATAGTCCATCAGTGTGGGGTCTGTATATACAATCCATTATATAGAGGCCTCGCTCAGGATAGTCCATCAGTGTGGGGTCTGTATATACAATCCATTATATAGAGGCCTTGGGTCAGGATAGTCCATCAGTGTGGGGTCTGTATATACAGTCCATTATATAGAGGCCTCGCTCAGGATAGTCCATCAGTGTGGGGTCTGTATATACAGTCCATTATATAGAGGCCTTGGGTCAGGATAGTCCATCAGTGTGGGGTCTGTATATACAGTCCATTATATAGAGGCCTCGCTCAGGATAGTCCATCAGTGTGGGGTCTGTATATACAGTCCATTATATAGAGGCCTCGCTCAGGATAGTCCATCAGTGTGGGGTCTGTATATACAGTTCCATCATATAGAGACCTCAGTTCTGGTTCATTGCTGTAGCACTTGTCCTTGTCCTGTGAATATTGCGTTGCTCACACATCTGTCGTCTGATATAAATTGTTGCACTTTTGTTGGTTCAGTCTCACCAGGTAAACACGTCTTATCTCCTCCCACAGTCCCATTGGTCGCTCTTATCTCCTTGGCAGGAGCCATCATGGCAGAGGGTCAGAGCTGCTCTCCATATAAATGGTATGGCCGGTCCGGGTAGGTCTCACAATCTCACAAGACACAATGTTGAAGCTCGTGGTCCTCGCTCTCTGCTTGGCTTACGGTAATTCATGACTCCGCCCACTTTATCTCAGTTGATACTTTGTATCCATCAGCCCTTTCTATAGGGATTTCCTGTGGTGGGGGCACTGTGGTGTAGATGTGATGCTGACCCCATGGAGGACGACGTACATGGAATCCCAGGAAATGAATTTGTCCTTATTGATACAATGTTTCTTAGTTAATGATGGGAAAACTGGTGACCATCTACATGGCTGCGTGAGTTGTCCCTCAGGTGTCCTAGATGAGCCTAAATATGCAACAATGCAAGGGAGGGCAGAAGTGATAACCCTGAGGAGACCCCACAGGTTGTCCCCAGGTTCCCCACAGATTAGGATGACCCCAGGATTTATAGGTAGAGAAGCTCTTTAGACCGTCAGGGGTGACTTTCCTGTGTTGTTTGTTGCAGCCTATAGCTGCGGTGTTCCAGCCGTTCAGCCCATCCTGTCCAGAGTGGTGGGCGGCCATGATGTACGGGCAAACAGCTGGCCATGGCAGGTACGGACCACAGAGCAGACATCACATATCCCATGCCACAGGCTGACAACTCCATGATATCACATCTTCTTCTCTCTATAGATTTCCCTGCAGTACCAAGGATCCAGCGGAAACTGGGGCCACACATGTGGGGGCACTCTGATTGCTGACAACTGGGTGCTGACCGCCGCTCACTGTATCAGGTACCATCCTCATCATGTGCACAGCAAGTGACAGCCGCCAATTCCATATCTCTATATACACTATAATTGTGGGATTGCACTGCGAGCGACTGTAACTGATGTAATACTTTACAATGAAAACCATGAAGGGAGTTCGGACTATGTACTCTATAACAGCCGGACCCTAAAATAACTGTACCCTACAATAACCAGAGCCTATAACAGCTGGACCCAATAATAACCGAACCCTATAATAACCAGACTTTAATAACCAGACCTTATAATAGCCGGACCCTATAATAACCGGACCCTATAATAGCTGGACCTTATAATAACAAGACCTTATAATAGCCTTTCCCTATAATTGCCGGACCCTGTAATAACTGGACCCTATAATAGTTGAACCCTATAATATTCGGACCCTAAAATAGCCGGATCCTATAATAGCCGGACCCTATAATAACCAGACCTTATAATTAGCGGACTAATCATTATAATATCTCCTGTCATCCAGCTCTGATCGCACCTACAGAGTGGTTCTCGGAAAGCACAACCTTCTGGAAGAGGAGGAAGGATCAATCATTATCTCTCCAGAGAAGATCATTGTCCACGAGAAGTATAGCTCCTTCTTATTGATCCGGTAAGTACATCCAGCTCTGGTAGACGTGAAGTCAGGGGCTCCACCATAATAAGGGCCCCAATACACAAAGATCCAGGGTCCCTCTAATGCCCCCGTCTTCTCTATATCCCAGTAATGACATCGCTCTCATCAAGCTCTCCGAGCCCGTGCAAGTGAGCGACACCGTGCAGCCCGCCTGTCTGCCAGCTAAGGGCGCTGTCCTGTCACATGACTTCCCCTGTTATGTCACCGGATGGGGACGTCTGTACAGTAAGTAATGACTTCATAGGTAACATAACATTCACGGGGTACTATGCGCCTCACATTTACAATCTCCTGATTTATTCATGTCCTGTTGAGGCAGCGGAGGGCTAACTTATGATCCACCGCACCAATTAAATCCTTTACTTCTTAAATTAAAATGAACCTTCAGAAAAATATTAAACGCCATAAACATTTAAGGACCGGGGTCCATGACCAGTGTTGTTGCTTTATATACGATCACATTCTGGAATATAACCGCTTCTACTTGGAAAAAGACACCATTGTCACCTGCCCCATCCCGCGTGGCTGTTGGTCCGACACGCCCTGTGACACAGCCAATCCCTGGTGACATTGTTTTCCCACCTCAGGCAGTGATTGGCTCTTCTTGCTGGGACAAAGCATCACAGGGAGCAGGAAGTAGCGTTGAGTATCAACGGTATAGCGCAGTTTTTATGTGATGCACCCCCACCCAAATATAATAGATTTTCTGTCTCTGGACATGTTTGACATCATTTAGGGGGCGGGGCTTGAGCTCAGAGACAAGATCCAGCCACATCCACCCAACAGAGGATGATGTGTTGTCTGGGGAGAGAAGGAGGATCCAGGGAGCTGCTGAGACAACACCATACTGACAATGAGAAAACTACACAACTTCCTGTCAGGAGAGTGGGAGGATTTGTCGAGCCCCTGATACAAGGCCACAGTGACAATAAGAGGACAACATAATTTCCTTTTGGGGAGAGGGAGGAACCAGGGAGCAAAGAAGACAATATCATACTGATAATAAGACTACACAACATTCTGTTGTAGAGAGGGCGGAGCCAGGGAGTTGGAGACAACACAATTTCCTTAGGTTGGGATCATGTGAAAACCTGCTGAAGCAGGTACAACTAGTAATAACATTATATGAATAAGTTATATATCTTGGGGTGATAGTTTTATTTAAATACAAATTTAAGATACCAGAATATCCCTTAAACTTCTTTGCTCAATGGCTTAGCTATGTCTTTCCCTAGTATGCAAAATATGTTTTCTGCTACTTTGTCCCTCAGCCAACGGACCCATCGCTGACAATCTCCAGCAGGCTCTTCTCCCCGTGGTCGATCACACTACTTGCTCCAAGTCTGACTGGTGGAGCTTCCAAGTAACGACCGACATGGTCTGTGCCGGAGGAGATGGAGTCGTGGCTGGATGTAATGTAAGAAAAAATCCATTACTATACATATCCCGTATAATACTCCAGAGCTGTACTCACTATTCTGCTGGTGGGGTCCAGTGCAGATTATAACCATTAGATGTGTCCTCCACAGGGAGACTCTGGGGGTCCTCTGAACTGTCAGGCTGCTGATGGATCCTGGGAGGTTCATGGCATTGCCAGTTTTGTTTCCGGATTAGGCTGTAACTATGAGAAGAAGCCGACCGTCTTCACTCGGGTGTCCGCCTTCCAGGACTGGATCAATGATGTAAGTGCCAGATATAATACAGGTATTTAGGGGGTGGTGGAGATTCCATCATATTCTCCAGCACTGTCCATATGGATACATGAGACTCTTCGCTGTTACATTGTGTCTCACATGTGATCGTTCACTTACAGAAAATCATCAACAACTAAGAAGAGTGCAGGAGAGTTGTCCTCGAGCCGCGGCACCGACCTCAGCCACATCTCACCGCTCACTGCCTTCTGTATAGTGTCATGTTATCAATCAATAAAGAGACTTAGAATCTGCGCTGACTCAATGTTTGAAGCCTTTATCTATAAAGAGAGACCCCTGACAGACCTATTCTGGGGTCTGTATATATACATCTCTTCATATAGAGGCCTCGGCTCAGGATAATACATCCGTGTGGGGTCTT
The DNA here is from genome assembly GCF_029499605.1 of Hyla sarda. NCBI lineage: Eukaryota > Metazoa > Chordata > Amphibia > Anura > Hylidae > Hyla > Hyla sarda. The sequence goes on along the minus strand of NC_079198.1, from coordinate 634,919 downwards.
TTCCATCCACTGTTTCATTCTCTGCAGTTTTGCCTATGCATACCATTCAGAATGATAAGCAGATGCGCTTTAGGGAATTGAACTTCTGGCTTGGTGAATGGTGTCAGGGCAAGGGTTTGGCTTTGTATCTATTTGGAATAGAAAGGAACTGTACAAGAAAGATGAAATCTGAGAATGCAGATTTAGTGGCTGTTACTGAGACATCGTATAATGAGAGTAACGACTGGGATTTAACAATACCAGGGTACTCTTAATTTAGGAAGGAAAGGGGTAGAGGTGGGCCTGTATGTGAAATATAGAATAAAATCTAACCTAAAACAAGTTAGTGAGACCAACATGGAGTCATTTTGGGTTACATTGCAGTTTGGTTATCATGCAGTTACTTGTGTAGGTGTGATATATAGACTGCCAGTAAGTAATCATATAGTATTCGTATAAGTGTGATATATAGACTGCCAGTAAGTAATCATATAGTAATTTGTATACGTGTGATATATAGACTGCCCGTAAGGAATCATATAGTATTCGTATAAGTGTGATATATAGACTGCCAGTAAGTAATCATATAGTAACTCGTATAGGTGTCATATATAGACTGCCCGTAAGTAATCATATAGTAACTCGTATAGGTGTCATATATAGACTGCCCGTAAGTAATCATATAGTAACTCGTATAGGTGTCATATATAGACTGCCCGTAAGTAATCATATAGTAACTCGTATAGGTGTCATATATAGACTGCCCGTAAGTAATCATATAGTAACTCGTATAGGTGCCATATATAGACTGCCCGTAAGTAATCATATAGTAACTCGTATAGGTGTCATATATAGACTGCCCGTAAGTAATCATATAGTAACTCGTATAGGTGTCATATATAGACTGCCCGTAAGTAATCATATAGTAATTTGTATACGTGTGATATATAGACTGCCCGTAAGTAATCATATAGTAACTCGTATAGGTGTCATATATAGACTGCCCGTAAGTAATCATATAGTAATTTGTATACGTGTGATATATAGACTGCCCGTAAGTAATCATATAGTAACTCGTATAGGTGTCATATATAGACTGCCCGTAAGTAATCATATAGTAACTCGTATAGGTGTCATATATAGACTGCCCGTAAGTAATCATATAGTAATTTGTATACGTGTGATATATAGACTGCCCGTAAGTAATCATATAGTAACTCGTATAGGTGTCATATATAGACTGCCCGTAAGTAATCATATAGTAACTCGTATAGGTGTCATATATAGGCTGCCCGTAAGTAATCATATAGTAACTCGTATAGGTGCCATATATAGACTGCCCGTAAGTAATCATATAGTAACTCGTATAGGTGTCATATATAGACTGCCCGTAAGTAATCATATAGTAACTCGTATAGGTGTCATATATAGGCTGCCCGTAAGTAATCATATAGTAACTCGTATAGGTGTCATATATAGACTGCCCGTAAGTAATCATATAGTAACTCGTATAGGTGCCATATAGAGACTGCCCGTAAGTAATCATATAGTAACTCGTATAGGTGTCATATATAGGCTGCCCGTAAGTAATCATATAGTAACTCGTATAGGTGTCATATATAGACTGCCCGTAAGTAATCATATAGTAACTCGTATAGGTGCCATATAGAGACTGCCCGTAAGTAATCATATAGTAACTCGTATAGGTGTCATATATAGACTGCCCGTAAGTAATCATATAGTAACTCGTATAGGTGTCATATATAGGCTGCCCGTAAGTAATCATATAGTAACTCGTATAGGTGTCATATATAGACTGCCCGTAAGTAATCATATAGTAACTCGTATAGGTGTCATATATAGACTGCCCGTAAGTAATCATATAGTAACTCGTATAGGTGTCATATATAGACTGCCCGTAAGTAATCATATAGTAACTCGTATAGGTGCCATATAGAGACTGCCCGTAAGTAATCATATAGTAACTCGTATAGGTGTCATATATAGACTGCCCGTAAGTAATCATATAGTAACTCGTATAGGTGCCATATAGAGACTGCCCGTAAGTAATCATATAGTAACTCGTATAGGTGTCATATATAGACTGCCCGTAAGTAATCATATAGTAACTCGTATAGGTGCCATATATAGACTGCCCGTAAGTAATCATATAGTAACTCGTATAGGTGTCATATATAGACTGCCCATAAGTAATCATATAGTGATCACCAGTCAGTGTGGGATCCAGTGATCACCAGTCAGTGCGAGACCTAGTGATCACCTATCTGTGTAGCACCTAGTGATCATCAGTCAGTATGGGATCTAGTGATCACCAGTTAGTGTGGGACCTAGTGATCACCAGTTAGTGTGGGACCTAGTGATCACCAGCCAGTGTGGGATCTAGTGATCACCAGTCAGTGTGGCATCTAGTGATCACCGGTCAGTGTTGGACCTAGTGATCACCAGTCAGTGTGGGGTCTAGTGATCACCAGTCAGTGTGGGGTCTAGTGATCACCAGTCAGTGTTGGACCTAGTGATCACCAGTCAGTGTGGGGTCTAGTGATCACCAGTCAGTGTGGGGTCTAGTGATCACCAGTCAGTGTGGGGTCTAGTGATCACCAGTCAGTGTGGGGTCTAGTGATCACCAGTCAATGCGAGGTCTAGTGCTTACCAGTCAGTATAGGATCTAGTGATCACCAGTCAGTGTGGGATCTAGTGATCACAAGTCAGTGTTGGACCTAGTGATCACCAGTCAGTGTGGGATCTAGTGATCACCAGTCAGTGTGGGACCTAGTGATCACCAGTCAGTGTGGGACTTAGTGATCACCAGTCAGTATGAGATTTAGTGATCACCAGTCAGTGTTGGATCTAGTGATCACCAGTCAGAGTGGGACCTAGTGATCACCAGTCAGTGTGGGATCTAGTGATCACCAGTCAGTGTGGGATTTAGTGATCACCAGTCAGTGTGGGATCTAGTGATCACCAGTCAGTGTGGGACTTAGTGATCACCAGTCATTGTGGGACCTAGGGATCACCAGTCAATGTGGAACCTAGTGATCACCAGTCACTGTGGGGGACATAGTGATCACCAGTCAGTGTGGGACCTAGTGATCACCAGTCAGTGTGGGGTCTAGTGATCACCAGTCAGTGTGGGGTCTAGCGATCACCAGCCAATGTGAGGTATAGTGATCACCAGTCAGTATAGGATCTAGTGATCACCAGTCAGTGTGGGACTTAGTGATCACCAGTCAGTGTGGGACCTAGTGATCACCAGTCAGTGTGGGACCTAGTGATCACCAGTCAGTGTGGGGTCTAGTGATCACCAGTCAGTGTGGGATCTAGTGATCACAAGTCAGTGTTGGACCTAGTGATCACCAGTCAGTGTGGGATCTAGTGATCACCAGTCAGTGTGGGACCTAGTGATCACCAGTCAGTATGAGATTTAGTGATCACCAGTCAGTGTTGGATCTAGTGATCACCAGTCAGTGTGGGACCTAGTGATCACCAGTCAGTGTGGGATCTAGTGATCACCAGTCAATGTGGAACCTAGTGATCACCAGTCACTGTGGGAGACCTAGTGATCACCAGACAGTGTGGGGTCTAGTAATCACCAGTCAGTGTGGGGTCTTGTGATCACCAATCAATGTGGAATCTAGTTATCACCAGTCAGTGAGGGACCTACTGATCATGTCAGTATGGGATCTAGTGATCACCAGTTAGTGTGGAGTCTACTGATCACTAGTCAGTGTTGGGTTTAGTGATCACCAGTCGGTGTGGCATCTAGTAATCACCAGTCAGTGTGGGACCTACTGATCACCAATCAGTGTGGGACCTACTGATCCCCACTCAATGTGGAACCTAGTGATCAGCAATCAATGCGTGACCTACTGATCATTAGTCAGTGTGGGACCTAGTGATCACCAGTCAGTGTGGGACCTAGTGATCACCAGTCAATGTGATTTATTATAAGACCACACAAAAACTAAAGGTTTTGATTTTACAAAAACTGACTTTTCTAAAATAAGATTACAGTAACCCCCCCAACATGCGATGGCCCCGACATATGACCAAATCGGCATCGACATACAATGCTTTTATACGTCAGGGCCATCGCATTAACTGCTATTCGACAGCGCAAAATGCTTAAGCTGCTGTCGGATAGCAGTTTAAGCATCCCGGACATGTTCACTTGCCTATCCCTGCTGCTCCGGGTCCATTTCGCGATCCTCCGGCATCTTCTGTATCTTCTCCAGGGTCCGGGCCTCGCTTTCCGGCGTAGTTATTACGTCGTTACGCACGCCGTGCCGGTGCAGCAGCGTAATAACGTCTCCAGAAAGCGAGGCCCGGACCCTGCAGAAGATGCGGAAGAAGCCGGAGGATCGCGAAGTGGACCCGGAGCAGCGGGACAGCATCGGGAGCCCCTGGGACAGCATCGGGAGTGGTGAGGACGCGGTCCGGAGCGGCGGGGTCAGGTGAGTACAAACTTCCTATACTTTACATTGCACGGATCCCTCAACATACGATGGATTTGACAAACGATGGGTCGTTTGGAACGAATTACCATCGTATGTTGAGGGACCACTGTAGTCATAAATGAGTCTCTATCTGACTGGAGTGGTTTACATGGAGAAATGGGACTACTTAAAAGTTGCCTTATTGAAGGTAGGGGATAATTGCATTAGGCTTGTCAGTAAAAGCAATAAAAGGAAGAGTTCCCTGTGGTATTCAGCAGAAGTGGCCAAAATCATAAAAATCAAAAAGAGAGCACTTAGTAATTATTTTTAAAAAAACAGAGCGACGAAGATATGGAAATATATAGGATAAGGCAAAAAGAGGCCAAGCAAGTTATTAGAGCTTCTAAAGCGCAGGCAGAAGAGAAACAAGCTCAGCCAGTGGAAAAAGGGGATAAGACATTCTTCAGGTATATAAATGAAAAAAGTGAGTTAAAACAAGGATTAATTAAACTTAATACAAAGAAAGGAAGGTATGTAGAGGAGGATAAAGAACGAGCCGTTCCTGCACTTTTTTCACAGCAGGAACACTGTTCCCCTTAGCAGGAGTCCTGCAGGACCTGCCATTGAGTGTAAATCTTGGGTGCGTTCCCACACTGTTTTTCCTAGGATTTGACCTCTAGCTGGCACTTATTTTGTTAAATATCTATATTAGTGATATTGCAGAAGGTCTCGATGGTTTTGGTCTTTTTGCTGGTGACACAAAGATTTGTAACAGAGTTGAGGTTCCTCGAGGGATCGGCCAAATGGAAAATTATTTAGGTCATAACTCCGGCTACTGGAATTAAATGTGGATACGTGCAAAATAATGCACCCAGAGTGTAAATCCAAGTGCAGAATATAGAATTTAGTGATACAGTCCTAATCTCAGTATCTGGGGAAAGGGCTGTAGGGGTCATTATATCAGAAGACTTAAAAGTAGGTAGACATGTCATAGAACAGCAGGAAATGCTAGCGGAATGCTTGGGTGTATAAGGAGAGGTATTAGCAGTTGAGGGAAGTGCTTATGGGTGTATAGGGAGAGCTATTAGCAGTAGAAAGAGGAAAGTGCTCATGGGTGTATATGGATAGGTATTAGCAGTAGAAAGAGGGAAGTGGTCATGGGTGTATAGGGAGAGGTATTAGCAGTTGATGGAAGTGGTCATGGGTGTATAGGGACAGGTAAAAGCAGTAGAGGAAAGTGCTTGTGAGTGTATAGGGAGCTGTATTAGCAGCTGAGGGAAGTGCTTATGGGTGTATAGGGAGAGGTATTAGCAGTAGAAAGAGGGAAGTGCTCATGGGTGAATAGGGAGAGGTATTAGTAGTTGATGGAAGTGCTCATAGGTGTATAGGGAGAGGTATTAGCAGTTGATGGAAGTGATCATGGGTCTATAGGGAGAGGTAATAGCAGTAGAGGGAGGTGCTCATGGGTGTATAGGGAGAGGTATTAGGAGTAGAGGGAGGTGCTCATGGATGTATAGGGAGAGAGAGGTGCTCATGCCTCTGTACAGAGCTGCACTGGTGGAGTATTGTGCGCAGTAGTGCAGAGCAATCTCCAGAAGGATATAGATACATTGTAGAAAGTTCAGAGAAGATAATAATCTAGTCCATGGACTGAGGAGAAAACTGAACAGGAAAGGTTCCAGGTTTCATAATCGCCGCTGACGGGAGATGGGAGCTCTGATAGGTGAATAACTATTCACCAATCAAAGCTCCGGTCTCCAGGCGGCAGGGATTATGAATTGTGAGAGATGTATACAGAAACCTGGAGCTGGCGGGGAGCGCAGTGGAGCCGCATGTGCCACAGGCTTTTTAAGTTAATAAATGCGGATAGCAGCGGGACTCTGGAGAATGACCTGCTGCGATCTGTCCTTCAGTCCCAAGACTACAACTCCCATCATGGACAGAGTCTGTCCATGATGGGAGTAGCAGTCCTAACAGTCCCAATAGAGTCGCGCAGCTGGGGGAAGTGCAAGAGCTGTCCCTCAGCACTGCTATAGTACAACTACCCCCATCATGGGACACAGAATGTCCCATGATGGGAGTAGTAGTCCAAGGGTAGAGGGACACATCGCACGGGGTCTCATTCTTGAGACCCCCTGAAGTTTTCCTACTCCGCCCCCTAGTGATGACATCATTAGGTGGCGGAGCTGCACAGTCCAGGCCTGAAGCCAGGGTGGTAAGTACGGCTCTGTTTTCAATATGCGTTTTACATAATGGAAATAGAGCCTTTCAGGCAGTGTGTTCCCAAACAGGAAGACTCCAGCTGTTGTTTAACTACAGCCCCCATGATGGGAGTTGTAGTTCAGCAAAAATTGGAGGCTGTTCTTCTTATTTCAGATATGTGAATGCAGAGGACTATGTCAGATTCAGTGGACTGCAACGATGACCAGCGTTTTTTTTAATGTCAATAAAAGGGTTAAAGAGGGCTGTGGGGGAGTGTTTTTTGACAAAAATTTTTTTCTCAATGTGTTCTGTTTTTTATAATAGAATTTTCAGGCTTAGTAGTGGAAGGCGTCTTGTAGATAGAATCCATCACTAAGCCGGGGGTTAGCGTTTGCCATAAAATCAGTTAGCGCTAACCTCCAATTACCCCGGTACCTACCGCCACAGGGGTTCCGGGAAGAGCCGGTACCAACAGGCCCTGAGCATCAAAAATGGCGCTCCTGGGCCAAGGTGGTAACAGGCTGGCGTAATTTAGGCTGGGGAGGGCCAGTAACAATGGTCCTCGCCCACCCTGGTAACATCAGGCTGTTGCTGCTTGGTTGGTATCTGGCTGATACCAAATAAAGGGGGAACCCTATGCATTTTTTTAATTAATAAACAAAAAAAAACTTGTGTGGTTCCCCATATTTTCAGTACCAGTCAGATACCAACCAAGCAGTAACAGCTTGACGTTACCAGGGTGGGCGAAGATCATTGTTACTGGCCCTCCCCAGCCTAAATAATGCAAGCCTGTTACCGCCTAGGCCCGGGAGCTTTATTTTTGATGCTCCGGGCCTGTTAGAACCGGCTCTTCCCGGCCCCCCCTTGGGCGGTGGGCACTGAGGTAATAATTGGTGGTTAGCGCTAGCTGGTTTGTGGCTAACGCTAAGCCCCGGTATAGTAATGGATTCCGTCTACAAGACAGTTTCCACTACTAAGCCTGAAAATTAAATTTTTAAAAAACACAACACATTGAAAACATTTTTTTATTTAAAAAAAACACTCCCCCACAGCCTTCATTAACCCTTTTAACGACAAAAGAAATGCTGGTCATCGTCGCAATCCACCGAATCTGACGTAGTCCTCCACATTCACGTATCTGAAATGAGAAGAGAAGAAAAAAAAAAGGTTAGTACATTTTTTGTGCTCTCCCCTGGGGATTGCGCCCATACTGCAGTGTGTAACAGGGAGCCTCCAATTGTTGATGTCTGCCTACTGTATTCTGTATATACAGTCATCTATAGATAGCTATATACACAGGATAGCTCACAAAGACTTAACCCAGAACTGCTCAGCAGCAGCGTGGGTTAACGCTTTCCTTGTTGGGCTCCTGTATATATGTATATAAGATAGGGATAGACATAAAGATATTCTTTATATAAGATAGGGATAGGCATAAGGCTACATTTCATATAAGATAAGGAAAGGCATAAGGCTATCCTTCATATAAGATAGAGATAGGTATAAGGCTATCCTACATATAAGATAGAGATAGGTATAAAGATATCCTTCATATAAGATAGGGATAGACATAAAGCTATCCTTCATATAAAATAGGGATAGACATAAAGCTATCCTTCATATAAGATAGGGATAGACATAAGGCTATCCTTCATATAAGACAGGGATAGGCATATGGCTATCCTTCATATAAGATAGAGATAGGTATAAGGCTATCCATCATATAAGATAAGGCTAGGGACTTATGATAGTATTCAGAATATTGGGTAGACTAGATGGGCCAAATGGTTCTTATCTAATGACACATTCTATGTTTCTCTATATATCGTTATCATATTGAGGTCTCGCTCAGGATATTCCCTCAATATGTTGTCAATATATATATATATATATATATATATATATATATATATATATATACTCCCCTAAAATAGAGGCCTCGGGTAAGGATAGTCCATCGTTGTGGGGTCTATATATACAGTCCCATCATATAGAGGCCTTAAGACAGGATAGTCCATCATTGTGGGGTCTGTATATACAGTAGGGGTGTGAATCGCCAATAATTTGGCGGTTCGATTCGAATCGCGATACCAGGGTGGCGATTCGATATATCGCAATATATCGCGATACTGTCATGTTGGCGATATATCACGATATATCGCGATATTCCCTATTAAAAGCTTGGGAAAACTTATTCTAGCTGAGAAAGAACAAGGTCCCGCGAGAGTTGTCCTGTGAGTGCGTACGTTCTCCTGTTTGTTCTGAGTCTGTAGTCTCGCGGTAGCAGCCTGCGAGTGGGACAGAGCTGATAACAGGTACACTGCCAACTAGTGGTCAGGAGTTTAAGTGTTATAAAAAAAATAAGACAGACAAATAGGACTGTGACTCAGTGAGTGAAATACAGTAAATGTTAATTATAATAATTTATAAAAAAATCGATTCTCAGAATTTTAAAATCGATTCAGTATCGCGGAACAAAAAATCGCGATAATCGCGCAAATCGATTTTTTCTTACATCCCTAATATACAGTCCATTATATAGAGGCCTCGCTCAGGATAGTCCATCGTTGTGGGGTCTGTATATACAGTCCCATCATATAGAGGCCTCGAGACAGGATAGTCTCTCAGTGTAGGGTCTGTATATACAGTCCATTATATAGAGACCTCGCTCAGGATAGTCCATCAGTGTGAGGTCTGTACATACAGTCCATTATATAGAGGCCTCGAGACAGGATGTTCCATTAGTGTGGGGTCTGTATATACAGTCCATTATATAGAGGCCTCGCTCAGGAAAGTCCATCAGTGTGGGGTCTGTATATACAGTACAATATATAGAGGCCTCGGCTCAGGATAGTCCATCAGTGGGGGAGTCTGTATATACAGTCCATTATATAGAGGCCTCGCTCAGGATAGTCCATCAGTGTGGGGTCTGTATATACAGTCCATTATATAGAGGCCTCGCTCAGGATAGTCCATCAGTGTGGGGTCTGTATATACAGTCCCATCATACAGAGGCCTCGAGACAGGATAGTCTATCAGTGTGGGGTCTGTATATACAGTCCATTATATAGAGGCCTCGCTCAGGATAGTCCATCATTGTGGGGTCTGTATATACAGTCCATTATATAGAGGCCTCGGGTCAGGATAGTCCATCAGTGGGGGGTCTGTATATACAGTCCATTATACAGAGGTTTCGCTCAGGATGGTCCATCAGTGTGGGGTCTGTATATACAGTCCATTATATAGAGGCCTCGGGTCAGGATAGTCCATCAGTGTGGGGTCTGTATATACAATCCATTATATAGAGGCCTCGCTCAGGATAGTCCATCAGTGTGGGGTCTGTATATACAGTGCATTATATAGAGGCCTCACTCAAGATAGTCCATCAGTGTGGGGTCTGTATATCCAGTCCATTATATAGAGGCCTCGGGTCAAGATAGTTCATCAGTGTGGGGTCTGTATACACAATCCATTATATAGAGGCCTTGGGTCAGGATAGTCCATCGTTGTGGGGTCTGTATATACAATCCATTATATAGAGGTCTTGCTCAGGATTGTCCATCAGTGTGGGGTCTGTATATACAGTCAATTATACAGAGGCCTCACTCAGGATAGTCCATCGTTGTGTGGTCTGTATATACAGTCCATTAAATACAGGCCTCGGCTCAGGAGAGTCCATCGTTGTGGGGTCTGTATATACAGTCCATTATATAGAGGCCTGGGCTCAGGAGAGTCCATCGTTGTGGGGTCTGTATTTACAATCCATTATATAGAGGCCTCGCTCAGGATAGTCCATCAGTGTGGGGTCTGTATATACAATCCATTATATAGAGGCCTCGCTCAGGATAGTCCATCAGTGTGGGGTCTGTATATACAGTCCATTATATAGAGTCTTTGGTTCTGGTCACTGAGGCCTCGTCCTGTGAATATAACATCATCCGCACATCTGTTATTGTCTGAATTGTTGCACTTGGGTCCCTTTGGTCTCACCAGGTAAACACTTTTTATCTTCTCCGAGAGTAATGAGATTCTGCTGCCAATGTCCTCCGAGGGCCACGTGGACGGGTCTCATTGGTCGCTCTTATCTCCTTGGCAGGAGCCATCATGGCAGAGGGTCAGAGCTGCTCTCCATATAAATGGTATGGCCGGTCCGGGTAGGTCTCACAATCTCACAAGACACAATGTTGAAGCTCGTGGTCCTCGCTCTCTGCTTGGCTTACGGTAATTCATGACTCCGCCCACTTTATCTCAGTTGATACTTTGTATCCATCAGCCCTTTCTATAGGGATTTCCTGTGGTGGGGGCACTGTGGTGTAGATGTGATGCTGACCCCATGGAGGACGACGTACATGGAATCCCAGGAAATGAATTTGTCCTTATTGATACAATGTTTCTTAGTTAATGATGGGAAAACTGGTGACCATCTACATGGCTGCGTGAGTTGTCCCCCAGGTGTCCTAGATGAGCCTAAATATGCAACAATGCAAGGGAGGGCAGAAGTGATAACCCTGAGGAGACCCCACAGGTTGTCCCCAGGTTCCCCACAGATTAGGATGACCCCAGGATTTATAGGTAGAGAAGCTCTTTAGACCGTCAGGGGTGACTTTCCTGTGTTGTTTGTTGCAGCCTATAGCTGCGGTGTTCCAGCCGTTCAGCCCATCCTGTCCAGAGTGGTGGGCGGCCATGATGTACGGGCAAACAGCTGGCCATGGCAGGTACGGACCACAGAGCAGACATCATATATCCCATGCCATAGGCTGACAACTCCATGATATCACATCTTCTTCTCTCTATAGATTTCCCTGCAGTACCAAGGATCCAGCGGAAACTGGGGCCACACATGTGGGGGCACTCTGATTGCTGACAACTGGGTGCTGACCGCCGCTCACTGTATCAGGTACCATCCTCATCATGTGCACAGCAAGTGACAGCCGCCAATTCCATATCTCTATATACACTATAATTGTGGGATTGCACTGCGAGCGACTGTAACTGATGTAATACTTTACAATGAAAACCATGAAGGGATTTCGGACTATAGTAACAGACGTAGTAACATAGTTCATAAGGCTGAAAAACCTATATCCCTAATGAGTCCCTCCCAAAGAGGAGGCAAAAAACCCTCATACTTCCTTCCCGACTCCAAATATGGCATCAGAATAAATCCCTGGATCAACGTTCTGTCCCTATAAATCTAGTATACATAACCTGTAATGTTATTATTCTCCAAAAATACATCCAGACCCCTTTTAAATTCTTTTACAGAGTTCACCATGACACCTCCTCCGGGAGAGAATCGCACAGTCTCACTGCTCTTACAGTAAAGAACCCCCATCTGGTGTAGAAAACTTCTTTCCTCTAGACGTAGAGGATGTCCCATTGTTATATATACAGTCCTGGGTATAAATAGATCATGGAGAGATCTCTGTACTGTCCTGATATATTATATATATATATATATATATATATATATATATTAGGTCACCTCCTTGTTATATATACAGTCCTGGGTATAAATAGATCAAGGAGAGATCTCTGTACTGTCCTGATATATTATATATATTATTAAGTCACCTCCTTGTTATATATACAGTCCTGGGTATAAATAGATCATGGAGAGATCTCTGTACTGTCCTGATATATTATATATATTATTAGGTCACCTCCTTGTTATATATACAGTCCTGGGTATATATAGATCATGGAGAGATCTCTGTACTGTCCTGATATATTATATATATATTATTAAGTCACCTCCTTGTTATATATACAGTCCTGGGTATAAATAGATCATGGAGAGATCTCTGTACTGTCCTGATATATTATATATATTATTAAGTCACCTCCTTGTTATATATACAGTCCTGGGTATAAATAGATCATGGAGAGATCTCTGTACTGTCCTGATATATTATATATATATATATTATTAGGTCACCTCCTTGTTATATATACAGTCCTGGGTATAAATAGATCATGGAGAGATCTCTGTACTGTCCTGATATATTATTATATATTATTAAGTCACCTCCTTGTTATATATACAGTCCTGGGTATATATAGATCATGGAGAGATCTCTGTACTGTCCCCTGATAAACTTATACATAGTTATTAGGTCACCCCTTCTTTTTTCTAAACTCCCATCCCCTGTATTACTCTGGTTGCCCATCTTTGAACCCTCTCCAGCTCCACTATATTTTTCTTGTACACTGGTGTCCAGTACTGTACACAGTATTCTATGTGTGGTCTGACCAGTACTGTACACAGTATTCTATGTGTGGTCTGACCAGTACTGTACACAGTATTCTATGTGTGGTCTGACCAGTACTGTACACAGTATTCTATGTGTGGTCTGACCAGTACTGTACACAGTATTCTATGTGTGGTCTGACCAGTACTGTACACAGTATTCTATGTGTGGTCTGACCAGTACTGTACACAGTATTCTATGTGTGGTCTGACCAGTACTGTACACAGTATTCTATGTGTGGTCTGACCAGTACTGTACACAGTATTCTATGTGTGGTCTGACCAGTACTGTACACAGTATTCTATGTGTGGTCTGACCAGTACTGTGCACAATATTCTATGTGTGGTCTGACCAGTACTGTACACAGTATTCTATGTGTGGTCTGATCAGTACTGTACACAGTATTCCATGTGTGGTCTGACCAGTACTGTGCACCGTATTCTATGTGTGGTCTGACCAGTACTGTACACAGTATTCTATGTGTGGTCTGACCAGTACTGTACACAGTATTCCATGTGTGGTCTGACCAGCACTGTACACAGTATTCTATGTGAGGTCTGACCAGTACTGTGCACAGTATTCTATGTGTGGTCTGACCAGTAATGTACACAGTATTCTATGTGTGGTCTGACCAGTACTGTGCACAGTATTCCATGTGTGGTCTGACCAGTACTGTACACAGTATTCTATGTGTGGTCTGACCAGTACTGTACACAGTATTCTATGTGTGGTCTGACCAGTACTGTACACAGTATTCTATGTGTGGTCTGACCAGTACTGTACACAGTATTCTATGTGTGGTCTGACCAATACTGTACACAGTATTCTCTTTGTGGTCTGACCAGTACTGTACACAGTATTCTATGTGTGGTCTGACCAGTACTGTACACAGTATTCTATGTGAGGTCTGACCAGTACTGTACACAGTATTCTATGTGTGGTCTGACCAGTACTGTACACAGTATTCTATGTGTGGTCTGACCAGTACTGTACACAGTATTCTATGTGTGGTCTGACCAGTACTGTACACAGTATTCTATGTGTGGTCTGACCAGTACTGTACACAGTATTCTATGTGTGGTCTGACCAGTACTGTGCACAATATTCTATGTGTGGTCTGACCAGTACTGTACACAGTATTCTATGTGTGGTCTGACCAGTACTGTACACAGTATTCCATGTGTGGTCTGACCAGTACTGTGCACAGTATTCTATGTGTGGTCTGACCAGTACTGTACACAGTATTCTATGTGTGGTCTGACCAGTACTGTACACAGTATTCTATGTGTGGTCTGACCAGTACTGTACACAGTATTCTATGTGAGGTCTGACCAGTACTGTGCACAGTATTCTATGTGTGGTCTGACCAGTAATGTACACAGTATTCTATGTGTGGTCTGACCAGTACTGTGCACAGTATTCCATGTGTGGTCTGACCAGTACTGTACACAGTATTCTATGTGTGGTCTGACCAGTACTGTACACAGTATTCTATGTGTGGTCTGACCAGTACTGTACACAGTATTCTATGTGTGGTCTGACCAGTACTGTACACAGTATTCTATGTGTGGTCTGACCAATACTGTACACAGTATTCTCTTTGTGGTCTGACCAGTACTGTACACAGTATTCTATGTGTGGTCTGACCAGTACTGTACACAGTATTCTATGTGAGGTCTGACCAGTACTGTACACAGTATTCTATGTGTGGTCTGACCAGTACTGTACACAGTATTCTATGTGTGGTCTGACCAGTACTGTACACAGTATTCTATGTGTGGTCTGACCAGTACTGTACACAGTATTCTATGTGTGGTCTGACCAGTACTGTACACAGTATTCTATGTGTGGTCTGACCAGTACTGTGCACAATATTCTATGTGTGGTCTGACCAGTACTGTACACAGTATTCTATGTGTGGTCTGACCAGTACTGTACACAGTATTCCATGTGTGGTCTGACCAGTACTGTGCACAGTATTCTATGTGTGGTCTGACCAGTACTGTACACAGTATTCTATGTGTGGTCTGACCAGTACTGTACACAGTATTCTATGTGTGGTCTGACCAGTACTGTACACAGTATTCTATGTGTGGTCTGACCAGTACTGTACACAGTATTCTATGTGTGGTCTGACCAATACTGTACACAGTATTCTCTTTGTGGTCTGACCAGTACTGTACACAATATTCTATGTGTGGTCTGACCAGTACTGTACACAGTATTCTATGTAAGGTCTGACCAGTACTGTACACAGTATTCTATGTGTGGTCTGACCAGTACTGTACACAGTATTCTATGTGTGGTCTGACCAGTACTGTACACAGTATTCTATGTGTGGTCTGACCAGTACTGTACACAGTATTCTATGTGTGGTCTGACCAGTACTGTACACAGTATTCTATGTGTGGTCTGACAAGTACTGTGCACAATATTCTATGTGTGGTCTGACCAGTACTGTACACAGTATTCTATGTGTGGTCTGACCAGTACTGTACACAGTATTCCATGTGTGGTCTGACCAGTACTGTACACAGTATTCTATGTGTGGTCTGACCAGTACTGTACACAGTATTCCATGTGTGGTCTGACCAGCACTGTACACAGTATTCTATGTGAGGTCTGACCAGTACTGTACACAGTATTCTATGTGTGGTCTGACCAGTAATGTACACAGTATTCTATGTGTGGTCTGACCAGTACTGTGCACAGTATTCCATGTGTGGTCTGACCAGTACTGTGCACAGTATTCTATGTGTGGTCTGACCAGTACTGTACACAGTATTCTATGTGTGGTCTGACCAGTACTGTACACAGTATTCTATGTGTGGTCTGACCAGTACTGTACACAGTATTCTATGTGTGGTCTGACCAATACTGTACACAGTATTCTCTTTGTGGTCTGACCAGTACTGTACACAGTATTCTATGTGTGGTCTGACCAGTACTGTACACAGTATTCTATGTGTGGTCTGACCAGTACTGTACACAGTATTCTATGTGTGGTCTGACCAGTACTGTACACAGTATTCCATGTGTGGTCTGACCAGTACTATACACAGTATTCCATGTGTGGTCTGACCAGTACTGTACACAGTATTCTATGTGTGGTCTGACCAGTACTGTACACAGTATTCTATGTGTGGTCTGACCAGTACTGTACACAGTATTCTATGTGTGGTCTGACCAGTACTGTACACAGTATTCTATGTGTGGTCTGACCAGTACTGTACACAGAATTCTATGTGTGGTCTGACCTGTACTGTACACAGTATTCAATGTGTGGTCTGACTAGTGATTTGTACAGCGGTAAAATTATTTCCTTGTCATGGGCATCTATGCCCCTATTGATGCACCCCATGAATGTATTTGCCTAGGCAGCAGCTGCCCAACACTGGTCACTACAGCTAAATTTACTGTTAACTAAGACTCCTAAGTCCTTTTCCATGTCATTTGTCCCAAGTGTTCTCCCATTTAATACATAATCCCAGCCCGGATTTTTCCTCCTTATGTGCATTACCTTACATTTATCAGTGTTTAACCTCATCTGCCACTTCCCAACCCAAACCTCCAACCTATCCAGATCCATTTGTAACAGTGCACTGTCCTCTATTGTGCAATCTACTATACACAGTGCACTGTCCTCTATTGTGTTAACCAATTTACAGAGTTTAGTATCATCTGTAAAGATTGATACTTTACTATTCAACCCTTCTACAAGGTCATTCATGAATATATTAAATAGAATAGAACCCAAGATTGACCCCTGTGGTCCACACTAGTAACAGTCACCCAATCAGAATAAGTACCATTAATAACCACCCTCTGTTTCCTATCACTGAGTCAGTTACTTACCCACTTACACACATTCTCCTCCCCCGCCCAATACTTCTTATTTTATGCACCAACCTTTTATGTGGCACCGTATCAAATGCTTCCAGCGATTCCCCTGGTCCAGTCTGGAGCTCACCTCCTCATAAAAGCTGATCAGGTGACAGGACCGATCCCTCATAAAGCCATGCTGATATGGGGTCATACAATTATTTTTATCAAGATATTCCAACATAGCATCTCTTAGAAAACCATCAAACAATTTACATACAACGAAGGTTAAACTAACAGGTCTATAATTCCCGGGAGATAGATTATTGTGAGGAGTGACTAAAACTTAGCTTTTACTAGTTAATAGGCTAAAATACACATATATATAGTGAGTGTTCTATAGACAAATTATTGTGCTAATTTGACATTCAATGGGATGCAAATCCAAGTTTATACAAACTGTTAAACTCATACAGTGAGATTCACATCATATGCACAGGGGAATAAATATAAATCCCTGTGGAGTTAGTCTCCATACACTACCCACACCGCTCGACACGTTTCAGACACTAGTCATGTGTCCTCATCAGAGGCTTAGGGGGAGACATAGACCTGAAAGAGAAACAAGTCCACTGTTGCATGTATTGGTATATGTAATCTGAGGAGTCGCTGATACAGTGGCGGCTCCTCAAGAACTTATGCTTGTAATAGAGTCAGAGCTTTTTAGCACAAGAAGTAATGAGCAGAAGTAGCCTGTGACCCCAAATGATGACCCTGTAAAGAAAATGCATACACTACAGTCAGGCTTAAACTTCTTGTCCATGGCTAAGCAGAACCTGCAAATGAAAGATAACTCTTACTAACAGTTTGGCGTACTTGCGTCCATGCTCAGAGCATGCGCTAACCCGCAGTGGCGGGGAGCCCTGCAATCGTGCCGGCTACTGAGCGCACATGTGAGCTGTGCCAGTGTCTGAGCTCATATACGCTTCCGGAGCGGAGGGCGGAACTCGGCACATGACATATCACCCGGCCAATGCTGAGGTGGGTGACACGTCAAGGGCTCCCTGATGACTCAGTACGGGCACTCCGAGTTATAATTAACCCCTACCCTACCGGATTTGGATAGGTAGTGTTATGTATGTACTGCATATAGTGGTTACATTGGCATATCCAAACCACACCAAGACAGTAGTATAGATACCCTGTATATCTTACAGGCATCATTGGCACTTAGCGCACAGGCAGGCTCCATATATGTGAATAATTCCACACACGGAGCTTATTGTATGTCAAAATACATATTTTGTGACATTAGATAAAACGTGAAACACGTTGGTTATATACATTAGATACTGTCACACCAAGAGGTTTAAATGAACAAATTTGCTTTACTAGCTTCACCTAGACCAGCCATCAGGGCGGTTATTTAGGGGTGCATGGTAGGTAGTGAGTGGGGGCTGTTGTCAGCTCTTGAGTTAGCGAACCCTGTCTAGAATAGGGTATAACAGGGTATACTAGGGGAGGTTCCAGTGCAGGATCGCCCTTTTTAGGGCGGGCCCCTGCCTAGGCATAGGGGTTAGACCAGTGTGAATATAGGTACTATCAGGTTCCCTAGGCCCATGCCTTTTCTCCCTTCACCTTCCCCATATAGTAATCCCAATCCTCGCTGATGGCTGTAGTATCTTAGTTCGTCTGTTGTTAAGACCTTCTGTGACGTTACTCTGGCCAGTTCGTCTCCTCCCCCCCCCCCCCCCCCTCCTTGCTTTCATTTCTTCCCCTGCCTCTCCCCTCACTTCTCCTGCCTGTGCACACATATGATGAACCTCGGATATATACAATTAATCTGGGGAATTATCCATAGTGTACATTGGAAAGTTTTATCTAATGTCACAAAATATGTATTTTGACATACAATAAGCTCCATGTGTGCGGAATTATTCACATATATGGAGCCTGCCTGTGCGCTAAGTGCCAATGATGCCTGTAAGATATACAGGGTATCTATACTACTGTCCAGGTGTGGTTTGGATCTGCCAACGTAACCACTATATGCAGTACATACATAACACTACCTATCCAAATCCGGTAGGGGTTAATTATAACTCAGGGCGCCCGTACTGTGTCATCAGGGAGCCCTTGACGTGTCACCCACCTCGGCGTCGGCCGGGTGATATGTAGTGTGCCGAGTTCCGCCCTCCGCTTCGGAAGTGGATATGAGCTCAGACACCGGCACAGCTCACATGTGCGCTCAGTAGCCGGCAGGAATGCAGGGCTCCCCGCCACTGCGGGTTAGCGCATACTCTGAGCATGGACCATCGTTTGGGGCCACAGGCTACTTCTGCTCATTACTTCTTGTGCTGAAAAGCTCTGACTCTATTACAAGCATAAGTTCTTGAGGAGCCGCCACTGTATCAGCGACTCCTCAGATTAAATATACCAATATATGCAATATATGCAACAGTGGACTTGTTTCTCTTTCAGGTCTATGTCTCCCCCTAAGCCCCTGATGAGGACACATGACTAGTGTCTGAAACGCGTCGGGCAGTGTATGGATACTAACTCCACAGGGATTTATATTTATTCCCCTTGATGTGAATATCACTGTATGAGTTTAACAGTTCGTATAAACTTGGATATGCATCCCATTGAATGGCAAATTAGCACAATAATTTGTCTATAGAACACTCACTATATATATATGTGTATTTTAGCCCATTAACTAGTAAAAGTTAAGTTTTAATCACTCATCACATTAATCTATTGATTTTGACTGGGAGCACTGCTTACTATAGGTGAATAGATACCTTATCTTATCTATATTTACTCATACTATAATTCCCAGGGTCACTTTTTGACCCCTTTTTAAATATTTGTACCAAATTTGTTATGTGCCAGTTCTGGGGAACAGATCCTGTCACTATAGTCCCTGAATATTAAAAATAGAGGTCTGTCTATTATATTACTTAATTCCTTTAGAACACAGGGGTGAATGCCATCTGGACCTGGTGATTTGTCTATTTAGATTTTTTGTAGGCAGCACTGTACTTCTTTCTGGGTTAGACAGGTGACCTGTACTTCTTACTGGGTTAAACAGGTGATCTGTACTTCTTCCTGGGTTCGACAGGTGACCTGTACTTGTTCCTGGGTTACACAGGTGACCTGTACTTCTTCATAGGTTAGACAGGTGACCTGTACTTCTTCCTGGGTTAGACAGGTGACCTGTACTGGGGAGTTTACCTTATTTTGCTGTATTTCACCTGGCATTTCATTTTCCTCAGTGAATACAGTGGAAAATAATTTGTTTAATATATTTGCTTTTTCCTGATCCCCTTCTATAATTTCTTCGATATCATTTTTTAAAGGGCGTACACTTTAATTTTTAACCTCTTTGTTATTTATATAGTTAAAGAACATTTTGGGGGTAGAGACAGTCTTTCTGTCTCTACTTTTGTGGCTTTTATCTGTTTTTTACATATTGTACTTTTTTTCTCTATATCTTTTTAATGCTTCTCCACTGCCGTCCTGTTTTAGTAATTTAAATGCTTTATTTTTGTCATTATTGCCCCCCTAAAATTTTTATTCATCCACGTTGGTTTTCTTTTATTCCTGACCCTTTTATTCCCATAAGGTATACACATCTTACAATGAGAATTTAAGATATTTTTCAAAGTCTCCCATTTCGTGTCAGTATTCTTGTTTTTCAGGACCTCCTACGTACCCTATAACAGCCGGACCCTACAATAACCAGAGCCTATAATAGCCAGACCCTTTAACAATCGGACCCTATAAGAGCCAGACTCTTTAATAACTGTACCCTGTAACATCCAGACAATATAATAATCGGACCCTATAGTAACCGGAGCCTATAATAGCCAGACACTACAATAGCTGGACTTTAATATCTGAACCATATAATAACAAGACCCTATAACAAATGGACCCTAAAATAACCAAAGATTTTAATAGCCAGACCCAATAATAACTGAAGCCTTTAATAGCCAGACTCTAAAAAAAACAGACCATAAAAAACCTGCACCCTAAAATAGCTGGATCCTATGATACGTGGACCCTATCATAGCCGGATCCTATAACAGCTGGAGCCTATAATAACCAGACCTTATAATTAGCAGACTAATCATTATAATATCTCCTGTCATCCAGCTCTGATCGCACCTACAGAGTGGTTCTCGGAAAGCACAACCTTCTGGAAGAGGAGGAAGGATCAGTCATCATCTCTCCAGAGAAGATCATTGTCCACGAGAAGTATAGCGCCTTCTTATTGATCCGGTAAGTACATCCAGCTCTGGTAGATGCGAAGTCAAGGGTTCCGCCATGTTTAGGAACCCGAACCCACAAAGATCCAGGGTTTTCCTAATTCTAACCATCTTCTCTATATCCCAGTAATGACATAGCCCTCATCAAGCTCTCCGAGCCCGTGCAAGTGAGCGACACCGTGCAGCCCGCCTGTCTTCCAGCTAATGGCGCTGTCCTGTCACATGACTTCCCCTGTTATGTCACCGGATGGGGACGTCTGTACAGTAAGTAACGACTTCATAAGTTACATGTTACCATATATTTACAACATTTCTATAATGTGTTTTCTGCTACTTTGTTTTACAGCCAATGGACCCATCGCTGACAATCTCCAGCAGGCTCTTCTCCCCGTGGTCGATCACGCTACCTGCTCCAAGTCTGACTGGTGGAGCTTCCAAGTGACAACCGACATGGTCTGTGCCGGAGGAGATGGAATTGTGTCTGGGTGCAATGTAAGAAAAAAAAAAAAACGTACATATCCGGTATTATACTCAAGAGCTGTACTCACTATTCTGCTGGTGAGGTCACTGTGTACATACATTACTTATCCTGTACTTATCCTGAGTTATATCCTGTATTATACTCCAGAGCTGCACTCACTATTCTGCTGGTGAGGTCACTGTGTACATACATTACATTACTTATCCTGTACTGATCCTGAGTTATATCCTGTATTATACTCCAGAGCTGTACTCACTATTCTGCTGGTAGGTTCCAGTACAGATTATAACCAGTAAATGTGTCCTCCACAGGGAGACTCCGGGGGTCCTCTGAACTGTCAGGCTGCTGATGGATCCTGGGAGGTTCACGGTGTTGTCAGCTTCGGCTCTGGACTCAGCTGTAACTATGAGAAGAAGCCGACCGTCTTCACCCGGGTGTCCGCCTACCAGGACTGGATCAATGATGTGAGTGTCAGATATAATACAGTCATATGAGGCATCTGAGGGAGATATATACCGTTCGGTCTCGGTAGGGTCATCAGGACGAGGTTGAGATTCCATCATATTAATGTCTCCAGTATGTTCCATAGTGATACGTAAGACACTTCGCTGTTACATTGTGTCTCACATGTGACCTTTCACTTACAGAAAATCATCAACAACTAAGAAGAGTCCAGGAGAGTCGTCCTCGAGCCGCGGCGCCGACCTCAGCCACATCGCAACGCTGATTGCCTTCTGTATAGTGTAACGTTATCAATCAATAAAGAGACTTAGAATCTGCGCTGACTTTCTGTATGAAGCCTTTATCTATAAGAGAGACCCCCGACATCCAGAATGAGACAGAGATAAAAACACACTGTATCTAAGCTTCTTGTGTAATACTATCTGCTGAACATCTGTATACAGTCTCCATCTATAAGAGAGAACACTTACTACTCCCAAATCTTATATATTCCTTGGCTCAGGATAGTCCATCAGTGTGGGGTCTGTATATACAATCTATTTATATAGAGGCCTCGCTCAGGATAGTCCATCAGTGTGGGGTCTGTATATACAGTCCATTATATAGAGGCCTCGCTCAGGATAGTCCATCGGTGTGGGGCCTGTATATACAGTCCATTATATAGAGGCCTCGCTCAGGATAGTCCATCAGTGTGGGGTCTGTATATACAGTCCATTATATAGAGGCCTCGCTCAGGATAGTCCATCAGTGTGGGGCCTGTATATACAATCCATTATATAGAGGCCTCGCTCAGGATAGTCCATCAGTGTGGGGTCTGTATATACAGTCCATTATATAGAGGTCTTGGGTCAGGATAGTCCATCAGTATGGGGTCTGTATATACAGTCCATTATATAGAGGCCTCGCTAAGGATAGTCCATCAGTGTTGGGTCTGTATATACAGTCCATTATATAGAGGCCTCGCTCAGAATAGTCCATCAGTGTGGGGTCTGTATATACAGTCCATTATATAGAGGCCTCGCTCAGGATAGTCCATCAGTGTGGGGTCTGTATATACAGTCCATTATATAGAGGCCTCGCTCAGGATAGTGCATCAGTGTGGGGTCTGTATATACAATCCATTATATAGAGGCCTCGCTCAGGATAGTCCATCTGTGTGGGGTCTGTATATACAATCCATTATGTAGAGGCCTCGCTCAGGATAGTCCATCAGTGTGGGGTCTGTATATACAATATATTACATAGAGGGCTCGCTCAGGATAGTCCATCAGTGTGGGGTCTGTATATACAATCCATTATATAGAAACCTCGCTCAGGATAGTCCATCAGTGTGGGGGTCTGTATATACAGTCCATTATATAGAGGCCTCGCTCAGGATAGTCCATCAGTGTGGGGCCTGTATATACAATCCATTATATAGAGGCCTCGCTCAGGATAGTCCATCAGTGTGGGGTCTGTATATACAGTCCATTATATAGAGGTCTTGGGTCAGGATAGTCCATCAGTATGGGGTCTGTATATACAGTCCATTATATAGAGGCCTCGCTAAGGATAGTCCATCAGTGTTGGGTCTGTATATACAGTCCATTATATAGAGGCCTCGCTCAGGATAGTCCATCAGTGTGGGGTCTGTATATACAATCCATTATATAGAGGCCTCGCTCAGGATAGTCCATCAGTGTGGGGTCTGTATATACAATCCATTATATAGAGGCCTTGGGTCAGGATAGTCCATCAGTGTGGGGTCTGTATATACAATCCATTATATAGAGGCCTTGGGTCAGGATAGTCCATCAGTGTGGGGTCTGTATATACAGTCCATTATATAGAGGCCTCGCTCAGGATAGTCCATCAGTGTGGGGTCTGTATATACAATCCATTATATAGAGGCCTCGCTCAGGATAGTCCATCAGCGAGGGGGTCTGTATATACAATCCATTATATAGAGGCCTCGCTCAGGATAGTCCATCAGTGTGGGGTCTGTATATACAATCCATTATATAGAGGCCTCGCTCAGGATAGTCCATCAGTGTGGGGTCTGTATATACAGTCCATTATATAGAGGCCTCGCTCAGGATAGTCCATCAGTGTGGGGTCTGTATATACAATCCATTATATAGAGGCCTTGCTCAGGATAGTCCATCAGTGTCGGGTCTGTATATACAGTCCATTATATAGAGGCCTCGCTCAGGATAGTCCATCAGTGTGGGGTCTGTATATACAATCCATTATATAGAGGCCTCGCTCAGGATAGTCCATCAGTGTGGGGTCTATATATACAGTCCATTATATAGAGGCCTCGCTCAGGATAGTCCATGAGTGTGGGGTCTGTATATACAGTCCATTATTTAGAGGCTTTGCTCATTATAGTCCATCAGTGTGGGGTCTGTATATACAGTACATTATATAGAGGCCTCTGGTCAGGATAGTCCATCAGTGTGGGGTCTGTATATACAGTCCATTATATAGAGGCCTTGCTCAGGATAGTCCATCAGTGTGGGGTCTGTATATAGAGTCCATTATATAGAGGCCTCGCTCAGGATAGTCCATCAGTATGGGGTCTGTATATACAGTCAATTATATAGAGGCCTCGCTCAGGATAGTCCATCAGTGTGGGGTCTGTATATACAGTCCATTATTTAGAGGCTTTGCTCATTATAGTCCATCAGTGTGGGGTCTGTATATACAGTCCATTATATAGAGGCCTCTGGTCAGGATAGTCCATCAGTGTGGGGTCTGTATATACAGTCCATTATATAGAGGCCTTGCTCAGGATAGTCCATCAGTGTGGGGTCTGTATATAGAGTCCATTATATAGAGGCCTCGCTCAGGATAGTCCATCAGTATGGGGTCTGTATATACAGTCAATTATATAGAGGCCTCGCTCAGGATAGTCCATCAGTGTGGGGTCTGTATATACAGTCCATTATATAGAGGCCTCGCTCAGGATAGTCCATCAGTGTGGGGTCTGTATATACAGTCCATTATATAGAGGCCTCGCTCAGGATAGTCCATCAGTGTGGGGTCTGTATATACAATATATTATATAGAGGCCTCGCTCAGGATAGTCCATCAGTGTGGGGTCTGTATATACAATCCATTATATAGAGGCCTCGCTCAGGATAGTCCATCAGTGTGGGGTCTGTATATACAATCCATCATATAGAGACCTCGCTCAGGATAGTCCATCAGTGTGGGGGTCTGTATATACAATACATTATATAGAGACCTCGCTCAGGATAGTCCATCAGTGTGGGGTCTGTATATACAGTCCATTATATAGAGGCCTCGCTCAGGATAGTCCATCAGTATGGGGTCTGTATATACAGTCAATTATATAGAGGCCTCGCTCAGGATAGTCCATCAGTGTGGGGTCTGTATATACAGTCCATTATATAGAGGCCTCGCTCAGGATAGTCCATCAGTGTGGGGTCTGTATATACAGTCCATTATATAGAGGCCTCGCTCAGGATAGTCCATCAGTGTGGGGTCTGTATATACAATATATTATATAGAGGCCTCGCTCAGGATAGTCCATCAGTGTGGGGTCTGTATATACAATCCATTATATAGAGGCCTCGCTCAGGATAGTCCATCAGTGTGGGGTCTGTATATACAATCCATCATATAGAGACCTCGCTCAGGATAGTCCATCAGTGTGGGGGTCTGTATATACAATACATTATATAGAGACCTCGCTCAGGATAGTCCATCAGTGTGGGGTCTGTATATACAGTCCATTATATAGAGGCCTCGCTCAGGATAGTCCATCAGTGTGGGGTCTGTATATACAGTCCCATCATATAGAGGCCTCAGTTCTGGTTCATAGATGTAGCAATGAGTCCTTGTCCTGTGAATATTGCTTCATTCCAACATCTGTTATTGTCCGATGTAAATTATTGCACTTTTCTCTCAGGGTAAACACGTCTTATCTCCTCGGAGGGCCATGTGGACGGGTCTCATTGGCCGCCCCTATCTATCTGTTTTGGCCACTATAGAAGAGGGTCAGGGCCTCTCTATATAAACAGAGCATTACAGGTCTGGGGGCTTCTACAATCTCAAGACACAATGTTGAAGCTCGTGGTCCTCGCTCTCTGCTTGGCTTACGGTAATTCATGACTCCGCCCACTTTATCTCAGTTGATACTTTGTAGCGCAGGGTCAGGGGCAGTTACATAATGGAGTCATGGCAGCTGCATAATCGGCCCCTTCTATAGGGATGCCCTGTGGTATAGTTGTGATGCTGACTCTTTGGAGGATAATGTGGATCATGCAGTAAAGTTTTAGCCATTAACTAGAAGGAAAACCAAGGGAATTGAGTCGTCTCTAGAAAAAATGATCATATTTGATCATGGGATAGCTGACCCATCATCTTCATGGTAGTATCAGTAGTCTCTCTGATTTCCCGATTGGGACTCGATGCTGGAGGACGCCTGAGTAGCCAAATATTGATGTGGAAACAGAACAGTTGAAAAGCCGGAGCAGACTCCCACAGGTTGTCCCCAGGTTCCCCACAGATTAGGATGACCCCAGGATTTATAGGTAGAGAAGCTCTTTAGACCGTCAGGGGTGACTGACCTGTGTTGTTTGTTGCAGCCTATAGCTGCGGTGTTCCAGCCGTTCAGCCCATCCTGTCCAGAGTGGTGGGCGGCCATGATGTGCGGGCAAACAGCTGGCCATGGCAGGTACGGACCACAGAGCAGACATCATATATCCCATGCCACAGGCTGACAACTCCATATCACATCTTCTTCTCTCTATAGATTTCCCTGCAGTACCAAGGATCCAGCGGAAACTGGGGCCACACATGTGGGGGCACTCTGATTGCTGACAACTGGGTGCTGACCGCCGCTCACTGTATCAGGTACCATCCCCATCATGTGCACAGCAAGTGACAGCCGCCAATTCCATATCTCTATATACACTATAATTGTGGGATTGCACTGCGAGCGACTGTAACTGATGTAATACTTTACAATGAAAACCATGAAGGGAGTTCGGACTATGTACTCTATAACAGCCGGACCCTAAAATAGCCGGACCCTATAATAACTGTACCCTACAATAACCAGAGCCTATAACAGCCGGATCCTAAAATAGCCAGACGCAATAATAAACGGAGGCTATAATAGCCCGACCCATAATAACTAGACCCTATAATAGCCGGACCAAGTAATACCTGGACCCTATAATAACCAGACCCTATAAAAGCTGGACCCTATAGTAGCCGAACCCTATAATAACCGGACTAATCATTATAATATCTCCTGTCATCCAGCTCTGATCGCACCTACAGAGTGGTTCTCGGAAAGCACAATCTTCTGGAAGAGGAGGAAGGATCAGTCATCATCTCTCCAGAGAAGATCATTGTCCACGAGAAGTATAGCTCCTTCTTATTGATCCGGTAAGTACATCCAGCTCTGGTAGACGTGAAGTCAGGGGCTCCGTCATGTGCAGGGCCCCCAACCCACAAAGATCCAGGGTTCTCCTAATTCTAACCATCTTTTCTATATCCCAGTAATGACATCGCCCTCATCAAGCTCTCCGAGCCCGTGCAAGTGAGCGACACCGTGCAGCCCGCCTGTCTTCCAGCTAAGGGCGCTGTCCTGTCACATGACTTCCCCTGTTATGTCACCGGATGGGGACGTCTGTATAGTAAGTAACGACTTCATAGGTAACATGTTACCATATATTTACATAGTTTCTATAATGTGTTTTCTGCTACTTTGTTTCACAGCCAATGGACCCATCGCTGACAATCTCCAGCAGGCTCTTCTCCCCGTGGTCGATCACGCTACCTGCTCCAAGTCTGACTGGTGGAGCTTCCAAGTGACAACCGACATGGTCTGTGCCGGAGGAGATGGAATCGTGTCTGGGTGCAATGTAAGGAAAAAAAACTTTACATATCCTGTATTATACTCCAGAGCTGTACTCACTATTCTGCTGGTGAGATCACTGTGTACATACATTACATTACTTATCCTGTACTGATCCTGAGTTATATCCTGTATTATACCCAGAGCTGTACTCACTATTCTGCTGGTGAGGTCACTGTGTACATACATTACATTACTTATCCTGTACTGATCCTGAGTTATATCCTGTATTATACCCAGAGCTGTACTCACTATTCTGCTGGTGAGGTCACTGTGTACATACATTACATTACTTATCCTGTACTGATCCTGAGTTATATCCTGTATTATACTCCAGAGCTGCACTCACTATTCTGCTGGTTGGGTCACTGTGTACATACATTACATTACTTACCCTTTACTGATCCTGAGTTATATCCTGTATTATAACCCAGAGCTGTACTCACTATTCTGCTGGTGAGATCACTGTGTACATACATTACATTACTTATCCTGTACTGATCCTGAGTTATATCCCGTATTATACTCCAGAGCTGTACTCACTATTCTGCTGGTGAGGTCACTGTTTACATACATTACATTACTTATCCTGTACTGATCCTGAGTTATATCCTGTATTATACTCCAGAGCTGTACTCACTATTCTGCTGGTGAGGTCACTGTGTACATACATTACATTACTTATCCTGTACTGATCCTGAGTTATATCCTGTATTATACTCCAGAGCTGTGCTCACTATTCTGCTGGTGAGGTCACTGTGTACATACATTACTTATCCTGTACTGATCCTGAGTTATATCCTGTATTATACCCCAGAGCTGTACTCACTATTCTGCTGGGGAGGTCACTTTGTATATACATTACTTATCCTGTACTGATCCTGAGTTATATCCTGTATTATACCCCAGAGCTGTACTCACTATTCTGCTGGTGAGGTCACTGTGTACATACATTACATTACTTATCCTGTACTGATCCTGAGTTATATCCTGTATTATACCCCAGAGCTGTACTCACTATTCTGCTGGTGAGGTCACTGTGTACATACATTACATTACTTATCCTGTACTGATCCTGAGTTATATCTTGTATTATACTCCAGAGCTGTACTCACTATTCTGCTGGTGAGGTCACTGTGTACATACATTACATTACTTATCCTGTATTGATCCTGAGTTATATCCTGTATTATACTCCAGAGCTGTACTCACTATTCTGCTGGTGAGATCACTGTGTACATACATACATTACTTATCCTGTACTGATCCTGAGTTATATCCTGTATTATACTCCAGAGCTGTACTCACTATTCTGCTGGTGAGATCACTGTGTACATACATTACATTACTTATCCTGTATTGATCCTGAGTTATATCCTGTATTATACTCCAGAGCTGTACTCACTATTCTGCTGGTAGGGTCCAGCACAGATTATAACCAGTAAATGTTTCCTCCACAGGGAGACTCCGGGGGTCCTCTGAACTGTCAGGCTGCTGATGGATCCTGGGAGGTTCACGGTGTTGTCAGCTTCGGCTCCGGAGTCAGCTGTAACTATGAGAAGAAGCCGACCGTCTTCACCCGGGTGTCCGCCTACCAGGACTGGATCAATGATGTGAGTGACATATATAATACAGTCGGGGGAGGTATTTAGGGGGTGGTGGAGATTCCATCATATTAATGTCTCCAGTGCGTTCTATGAAACATAAGACTCTTCGCTGTTATATTGTGTCTCACATGTGACCGTTCACTTACAGAAAATCATCAACAACTAAGAAGAGTCCAGGAGAGTCGTCCTCGAGCCGCGGCGCCGTCCTCAGCCACATCGCAACGCTGATCGCCTTCTGTATAGTGTCACGTTATCAATCAATAAAGAGACTGCGCTGACTCGCTGTATGAAGCCTTTATCTATAAGAGAGCCAGAATACCAGAGCCAGAGACATAGATAAAAACATACTGTATCTAAGCTTCTTGTGTGATACTGTCTGCTGTCCCGGTACATAACTTCTTGATTTATAAAAGAGCCAACCACCCCCCCCCCCCCCCCCCCGACGGTAGAGAAACAAACATGTCTATATATATATGTGATACCACTCAGAAAGTGTCACATTTGGTGGGTTATATAAAGGGGGCACATAACCTCCAGTATCAGATTAATACTCGGCCTATGTATCTAAGCTTGTAATTTGTTACACTGTTGGTTGAACCACTTTATCTAAGACACTTGTTGTGATACTGTCTGATGAGCAGTGGGGTGGGGGGAGGAGGGCAGGGCTGGTTGCCCTGGGCATAAAATATTAGGGACAGCCAGGGACCCGCTGGTAATGGCGGATATTAGTGATCAGCTGATGCCTGTGATTAACCCCTCAGATGCCGTGATGAATACTGTTCATGTTTTTTGCAGCCGGCACGACCATGGGGATCCGATACCCAAGCTGGCGAATGGAGGTCTCCTTACCTACCTCCCGCTGTCATCATGGGTTCCTATTTTACCCCAAAAAGTGTTTAAAAAAAAATATATATATATATATATATATATATATATATATATTATTAACCCCTTGAGTACCGGGCCATTTTTCATTTTTGCACTTTCTACATCCAAAAATTACCTCAGGAATATCAAAAGATCCTACATTAATAATACCAAATACAAACCATATAGGAACGTATATAGAATGTGTTGTAGATAGATATTTTATTAAACATATCTGCCAAAAATTACATACATTTAAAAAGCAATAAAAAAAAACTAATAAATCTCAGAGATACTACTCAAATGGAGCAGAACTAACGGGCAGAGGTACAATGGAATCTCTCAAATAAGTTACGAACATAATAAACAATTCTATACAAACAGTATTATAACCATACAGAAAAGACCATATGGATGGAAGTGCAAGCGTAAAGGCAATAGCAGCTAAGTGCGAGAGACTAAGAAAACAAGCAACAAAATAATGATTACCAAATGGACCGCAGCGTATCATCTCCGGTGCAGGCAAAAAAGTAATAGGGGTCAGAAAATGACAATTTTATACATACCAATTTTGTTAAAAAAAAGTTGCATTTTTTACAGTACAGTGGTCCCTCAACATATGATGGTAATCCGTTTCCAAATGGACCATCGTTTGTTGAAACCATCGCATGTTGAGGGATCCGTGCAATGTAAAGTATAGGACAGTGGTCTACAACCTGCGGACCTCCAGATGTTGCAAAACTACAACACCAAGCATGCCAACGGCTGTCTGGGCATGCTGGGAGTTGTAGTTTTGTAACATCTGGAGGTCTGCAGGTTGAAGACCACTGTTAGAGGAAGTTGTACTCACCTGTCCCTGCTGCTCCGGACCATCACCGCTCATCACCGCTGCCCAGTATGTCGTCGTCCATCGCTGTCGCCGCGTCCCCGAGGTGTCCCCGACGCTCCGGCAAGGCCTCTGCTTCCCTGGCATCCTCGCTTTCCGTCGCCACCATCATGTTGCTACGCACGCTGCTCCTATTCGATGACGGGACGGCGTGCACAGCGACGTGATAACGACGATGGAGAGCGCTGACTATGCAGAGGATCCCGAAGAGGACGCACCGGAGCCCCGAGGACAGGTAAGTGATCTTCAGCACAGGGCACGGGGCACCGTAAACGGCTATCCGGCGGCAGCTGAAGCAGTCAGCGCTGCCGGATAGCCGTTTATGCGATGGCCCCGACATACAGAATCATCGTATGTTGATGCTGCCTTCACCATGCGATGGCCTCTGAGAGTGATCGTACGCTGAAATTATCGTATGTCGGGGCCATCGTAGGTCGAGGGGTCACTGTAGTAGAATAATAGAAAAACTATATGAGTTGGGTATCGTTTTAATAGCATTAACCTACAGAATAAAGATAATGTATCATTTTTACCATAAAGTACACTGTGTAAAAACCAAACCCCCCAAAAGTTGCAAAATTTCAGTTTTCTTATACATTTCTGCCCGCAAATATAATTTTTTTGGTTGTGCCATACATTTTACGTTAAAATGAAAGATGTCATTACAAAAAGTACAACTGTTCACGCAAAAAACAAGCCCTCATATGGGTTTGTAGGTAAATAAATAAAAGAATAATGGATTTTAAAAGGAGAGAAGGAAAAAAAGAAAATGCAAAAATGAAAACTGGGGACCCCCGCGATGTTCCTGCTGCACCCGGCG
The DNA here is from genome assembly GCF_029499605.1 of Hyla sarda. Classification (NCBI taxonomy): domain Eukaryota; kingdom Metazoa; phylum Chordata; class Amphibia; order Anura; family Hylidae; genus Hyla; species Hyla sarda. The sequence continues at coordinate 602,939 of NC_079198.1, read as the reverse complement.
TTCGTAACCACTATAACGGGGCTTTATGAGGGCTAATTTTTTGCGCCGTTATCTGTACTTTTTATTAGTACCATTTTTGTTTTTATGGGACTTTTGTTCACTTTTTATACATTTTTTTATTGTATACAAAATGAGCAAAAATACGCAATTCTGGCCATTTTTTTTATACGTATACGTCATTGACCATGCGGTCAAAGTAACGTTATATTTTAATAGTTTTGACATTTACGCACGCGGCAATACCACATGTGTTTCTTTTTGTTTACATCTTTTTTTTTTGTAATGGTAAAAAGGGGGTGATTCAAACTTTTATTAGGGAAGGGGTTAAATCACTTTTTCTAAACTTTTTGCCATAGCATAGCATTGATCAGTTTTATTGGTGCTCTGCTGTTCTAGCCTTCCATGGCTGACTTGAGCATCAGATCATCGATCGTACGGCAAGGAGGCAGGCAAGGGCCCTCCTGCCGTCCTCTCAGCTGATCGGGACACCGTGGTTTTTTAAAACATTTTAAGGGGTTAATGCTGGGCATCACTGTAATCGGCCTATTACCATCAGACGGTCCCGTACATGATCTTTCTCCATCAGACGTTCCTGTACATGATCTTTCTCCATCAGACGGTCCTGTACATGATCTTTCTCCATCAGACGGTCCTGTACATGATCTTTCCCCATCAGACGGTCCTGTACATGATCTTTCTCCATCAGATGGTCCTGTACATGATCTTTCTCCATCAGACGGTCCTGTACATGATCTTTCTCCATCAGACGGTCCTGTACATGATCTTTCTCCATCAGACGGTCCTGTACATGATCTTTCCCCATCAGACGGTCCTGTACATGATCTTTCTCCATCAGACGGTCCTGTACATGATCTTTCTCCATCAGACGGGCCCGTACATGATCTTTCCCCATCAGACGGGCCCGTACATGATCTTTCTCCATCAGACGGTCCTGTACATGATCTTTCCCCATCAGACGGTCCTGTACATGATCTCTCTCCATCAGACGGGCCCGTACATGATCTTTCTCCATCAGACGGTCCCGTACAGGATCTTTCTCCATCAGACGGGCCCGTACATGATCTTTCTCCATCAGACAGGCCCGTACATGATCTTTCTCCATCAGACTGTCCTGTACATGATCTTTCTCCATCAGACGGTCCTGTACATGATCTTTCTCCATCAGACGGTCCTGTACATGATCTCTCTCCATCAGACGGGCCCGTACATGATCTTTCTCCATCAGACGGTCCCGTACAGGATCTTTCTCCATCAGACGGGCCCGTACATGATCTTTCTCCATCAGACTGTCCTGTACATGATCTTTCTCCATCAGACGGGCCTGTACATGATCTTTCTCCATCAGACGGTCCTGTACATGATCTTTCTCCATCAGACGGTCCTGTACATGATCTTTCTCCATCAGACGGTTCTGTACATGATCTTTCTCCATCAGACGGTCCTGTACATGATCTTTCCCCATCAGACGGTCCTGTACATGATCTTTCTCCATCAGACGGTCCTGTACATGATCTTTCTCCATCAGACGGGCTCGTACATGATCTTTCTCCATCAGACGGTCCTGTACATGATCTTTCTCCATCAGACGGTCCTGTACATGATCTTTCTCCATTAGACGGTCCTGTACATGATATTTCTCCATCAGACGGTCCTGTACATGATCTTTCTCCATCAGACGGTCCTGTACATGATCTTTCCCCATCAGACGGTCCTGTACATGATCTTTCTCCATCAGACGGTCCTGCACATGATCTTTCTCCATCAGACGGTCCTGTACATGATCTGTCTCCATCGGACGGTCCTGTACATGATCGTTCTCCATCAGACGGTCCTGCACATGATCTTTCTCCATCAAACGGAACTGTACATGATCTTTCTCCATCAGACGGTCCTGTACATGAGCTTTGTCCATCAGATGGGCCTGTACATGAGTGATCTCCATCAGATGGGCCTGTAAATGTGATTTCCCCACCTTGACTTCATTGACAAGATCCTACCGTGTAGTTCTGGGCTTATTTTTCACCGTTCTTATAATCAGTGAAAGTCCACAAGGTGAGATCTTCTATTGAGCCCCTGACCAAGGGGTTTTGTGTTTCTTCAATTTGTGAATAATCCACTTACTGTTATAAACTTCTCCCCAAGCTGCTTTGCGGTGGTCTTGGTGATTAAATACTTTTTTCCTTCACTACTTTAATACTGAGGTCCTGTTTTCAGGGATCAGGTTGCGTTCTGTGGCCTCGGTATTACTATATGCTCTTCTTACCCTATTATCTGATTTTAATTCTTCTTCTCTGATTCATTATCTGACCAGCTTATGGCTTTTTGTATTGTTGCTGTTAACACTATTAACCTTGGGGCCCCCGGTCATCGTGTTTGTATTTGCCCATCACCTTATTTGTTATTTTTTTAAACTGTACGGTGAATTTATAACATTTCCTATATTATATGTGATGTAATGTTGCAAAATAAAGAATATGTAAATATCTAATAAGACTTTGATGTGTGTATATTTTTGGGTTTACACTGCTTTTCTGTAGGGTATATACATCACTCATATATTGAAACAGCTGTAATTGCCCAAAACAGTTTACAAGCTGTTAAAAATATCATGTATTTAGATGCAGCTATATATTTATTGAAGGGGTCAAAGTTGGGAGCTCTACATTAGTGATGATCTGATATAGACTTAAATGGACTGAGGCCGCTTAATGCCAGGTAGCTGCTGTGAAAGCTTTGTCATAAATTTTGATATCCTAAAAGTCCCTGGTTAGGGCACTAAGGGGAAATCTTGGGCCAGATAATGGGGCCCTGGGTGGAAATTGGGGCCCAGGATGCTTTATCTCTTGACACCGATGTAGAGGAGGTTATTAGATTACAGAATGACTTTGACTTCTAGGTAGATGTTGTAGCTACCATTGTTACCTCCTCAGAGGTCTCTGTCCTATGACAACCCTCAAACTACAGAGCCTGCACCCACAAAAACCTACTTGTCTCAATGGCCTCTTGGTGCAGTTTTTGCCCACCCTAATGTATATGTGACGCAATACAAAGACCAATCCCCCGAATCCTATCTGCCCTCACTGCCTCCTATATTACTCATTTTTACCTGATACTAGTTTGACCTTTGTTTTTTTTTCCCCTAAATTCACTGTGAAGACAAAAATATCTTGGGTTATTTTCAGAGCTGGACATTGTCTCGGAAAATTATTTTTACACAAGGTCTCGTATAATCTATATTGTAAACATTCTTCATGGTGGGAACAGCCCCAACTATAATATACAGCAGGTACGGCTGTGCAAACACAAGATAAGGTGCCTCCATGTATATATACCAGCAGTGACAGTAAGTGCTGCCATATTCTCTATGATGATTCCCCTGGTAGTAGCAGCGCTCCTGGTGGCTGGGGGTAAGTAGTAGCAGGGCTCTTGGTGGCTGGGGGTAAGTAGTGGATGTGTTACTGGTGGCTGGGGGTAAGTAGAAACAGGGCTCCTGGTGGGTGAGGGTAAGTGGTAGAAGCACTCCTGGTAGCTGGGGGTTAGTAGTATTAGCGCTCCTGGTGACTGGGGTTAAGTAGTAACAGTGCTCCTGGTGGCTGGGGATAAGCAGAAGCAGGACTCCTGGTGGCTTTGGGTATTAGCAGCGCTCCTGGTGGCTGGGGGTAAGTAGTAGCAGCGCTCCTGTGGCTGAGAGTAAGTAATAGCAGTGCTCCTGGTGGCTAAGGGTAAGTGGTAACAGAGCTCCTGGTAGCTGGGGTAAGTAGTAGCAGGGCTCCTATGGCTGGGAGTAAGTGGTAACCGCGTATTATAGAACACATGGCTCTCTTGTTGAGTTGGGTCTCATAGGGGGAGACATGGCAGTGGGGGGTGCACAGGGGACCCATGGGGTGTCAGTGACTTCTCTGCCCATCTCCACTAGTTCTATATCTTTCCCTTTTTGTATATGCAGCCTCCAGCTGTGGAGTGCCCACTTACAGGCCCTCGGTATCACGAGTGGTGAATGGTGAGGAGGTTGTGCCCCATAGCTGGCCCTGGCAGGTGAGTGCTGTCCTCCATATATAATAGATGTTGGCCCCGAACTGTAATGTGATATCACAGCCCTTTGTCTTTCACGATCCAGGTGTCACTCCAGTACATCTATAATGGATACTGGTATCATACATGTGGAGGAACCCTCCTCTCCAACACCTGGGTGCTGACCGCTGGCCACTGCATCAGGTAAGGATGGATCTCTGACCATCCCTCAGCTTTGGGGTCTACAGATGGAAGGTTTTTGAAATTTGCCCATGGTCATGTGACTTACTGCTGTATAACACAAATTCTCTCTTGTTCAGTTCCTCCGATACCTACCGCGTCATGTTGGGCAAACACAACTTCCAGGAGGCTGAGTCTGGTCAAAGAACCATCAGTGTCGTGAAACTCATCAACCATTCAAAGTGGAACCCAAAAAGACTCTCTGCAGGGTAACAACTTCATGGGGTCCATCTGTGCGGGGGTTTTGTCATTTGCTAATTTTGTAACTTTGTAAAGTACTTGTTACTTTAAGGGTAGCTCCACCCGGTCTTATAACAAAGTAAAAGCTGGTACAGGTGGCTACTATATCCAGGTACACCAGGCTATTATAGAGAGTAACCGCCTCCTATGAGGGCACTGAACATATGCCAGGCATCTCAGTGTCATCATACTGGCCCACAGCAAGAAAGATGGTAACCTAGGCTCAGGCTTACATGACCGCAGTGTCCTACAAGAACGATTCATGGCATCTTATTTTCACCTAGATTTGACATCTCTCTCCTGAAGCTGGAACAACCAGTAGAGTTTAGTGACACAATCCAGCCTGCCTGCCTGCCCCCCGCCGGGACTATCCTTCAGCACAATACTGGCTGCTATGTCACTGGATGGGGCAACCTGCAAAGTAAGTGACAAGTGAGGCCATAAGGGTATTTATTCAGGTGAAGAACGGGGATGAGGGCTTGTGGTGACCCCATGGCGGTTCCACACCTTTAATTGCAGGATGCCCCAAACTTCTACGCAAATATATAACAAAACTTGAAGACTTGGGGAACTTTTTTAGATTGTATAATCAAATGATTAAAGCTCCTGGGATCAATGACAAATCTGTAGCATTGTTCCCCACGTAGAATGTGCCACCTATAAAAGTATCTTCTTATAATACAGAGGGACTGTTATCTCTGCAAGTCAGAACACTGGTCCCCACTGTCCTCTTTAATCATCCCCATTCTCTATATTCTGCCATATCTTCTTAATCAGCCCCATTCTCTACAATCTGCCGTATCTTCTATAATCAGCCCCATTCTCTATATTCTGACCTCTCCTCTCTAATCTTCTCCATTCTATATAATCAGACCCTTCTCTATAATCTGCCCCATTTTCAATCCAGCTCACCAAAAAGACCTGAAATTCCCAACACTACTTCACTTCCTATAAGTACATCCCTAAAGGGGGCCATGTCCGATCCCATGGAGGTTCCTATGAGATTATGATTGGATCGTTCTTTCCTCAGGTGTCTTGCTGGTTTTAGTTCTTCACTGTTATGTTGGTTTCCATCTTTTACAGCAAACGGTCCGTCTCCTAACAGGCTACAGCAAGGTCTCCTGTTGGTGGTGGACCACTCCACCTGCTCTCAGTCTGACTGGTGGGGTCGAAACGTCCAGACTAACATGATTTGCGCCGGTGGAGACGGCATCATCTCGAGCTGCTATGTAATTTATTTTAGTTTTGTTGATTTATGATTCCAAATTACTATCACATAATATCCAGAGCTGCATTCAGTATTCTTCTCTAACACACTATCAGCAAAGTGGTGCAGTGTCATTGCATACACCCCTTACATCTTAGCTAAGGGTTTATAATGTGGAGAACTCTAAAGAGACATATAGTACTACAGTACTACACAGAGGCACATAGTATAGCACTAGACCTCCCACAATGCACAGCGCCTGAGCGCATTCTCTGCATACATTGATGTAGTGGCTGTGAGCTCTTAATTCCCAGGTGCTGAATGCAGCTCTAGATGTGTTTTAGAGACATTACACATGTGGTAAGACAGTGTTCCTTGAACTTGGCTCTCATGCTATTGCAAAACTACAACTCCCATCAGGCCTGGAGTCATAGTTTTCCATGAGAGACGCAGCTTGAGGAACATTGATGTAGAGGAACACAACTACGACATGTGGGTAAAGAAGAACACAACTATTCATATCCTATTATAGTGTTTTTTCAAACCTGCGTCTGACAAGGCATCTTAGGAGTTGTAGTCCCTCAGATCTAAAACGTAACTCTGGTCTTGCAGGGAGATTCCGGAGGACCCTTGAACTGTCTGAACGACCAAGGCGCCTGGGAGGTCCATGGTGTGGTCAGTTTTGGATCCTCTCTTGGATGTAACTACTATAAGAAGCCGTCCGTCTTCACTCGTGTCTCTGACTTCAACAACTGGATCAGTACCGTAAGTGTCACATCGTGCAGAGAGAAAGGCAAGGGGGGTGGGGTGGGAGGGTTCTTGGTGTGGTCACCCAAAAAGAACCAATCATGTCGCTGTATTCGTTTTCCAACCTGACAAATTAAAGTAGCTTTCTGATTGGTCGGATTTGTGTCTGCATTGACGGGTGTGACAGGGATCAATGGGGGAATTCACTAATCTGGGGTTACTCTTGGTCAGTGTAATATTCAAATACTCCAAATTTAATAAATCTGGTGAATTTGCACACTGTCTAGTTTAACGGCTGTCCGATTTGAACCCAGTACCTTAGATGTGGTCCTTAGTGGGATTTGAACCCAGGGCCTCAGATGTTGTCTTTAGTGGCACTGGAACCCAGGACCTCAGATGTTGTCCTTGTGATATTTGAACCCAGGACCTCAGATGTTGTCCTTGATGGGATTTGAACCAAGGACCTCAGATGTTTTCCTTGTGGGATTTGAACCCAGGACCTCAGATGTTGTCCTCGGTGGGTTTTGAACCAAGGAACTCAGATGTTGTCCTTGTGGGATTTGAACCCAGGACCTCAGATGTTGTCCTTGTGGGATTTGAACCCAGGATCTCAGATGTTGTCCTTGAGGGATTTGAATCCAGGACCTCAGATGTTGTCCTTGCAGGATTTGAACCCAGGACCTCAGATGTTGTCCTTGTGGGATTTGAACCCAGGACCTCAGATGTTGTCCTTGTGGGATTTGAACACAGGACCTCAGATGTTGTCCTTGTGGGATTTGAATCCAGGACCTCAGATGTTGTCCTTGTGGGATTTGAATCCAGGACCTCAGATGTTGTCCTTGCAGGATTTGAACCCAGGACCTCAGATGTTGTCCTTGGTGGGATTTGAACCCAGGACCTCAGATGTTGTCTTTGTGGGATTTGAACCCAGGACCTCAGATGTTGTCCTTGGTGGGATTTGAACCCAGGACCTCAGATGTTGTCCTTGTGGGATTTGAACCCAGGACCTCAGATGTTCTCCTTGGTAGGATTTGAACCTAGGACAATGCTTACCAATGAGCAGTGTTACAATGACATGATTATCTGTGCCTGTCACTATACAAAGTTCCATTGTTACATAGTTTATTAGGTTGAAAAAAGGCAAGAGTCTCCTGTGTCCTGGTAAAAAAATATGGCATCAGAACAAATCCCTAGATGAGTGTTTTTGAGCCAGTGTGCCTTCAGCTGTTACAAAACTGCAACTCCCAGCATGCCCGGACAGTTGTAGTTTTGCAAAGCTGGAGGCACCCTGGTTGGGAAACACTGCTCTAGTTTAAGTTTAGACCATCTATTTTTGGTGCAGATTTTCAACAGAATTCTGTTACATTTACAATCATAAATCTACCACATTGTATCCATCTCACATTTACCTTTTGCTCTCTGCTTCGTTTTAGACAATTGCATCAAACTAGTCAAGACGTTGGGTAACAATGCACGACTGGGAACCTCTAAACATCCTCCTAATGGTTTTTATTTTCCTGTACTATAATGCAAATTCCTGTAAAACTAAAATGTAATAAATAAATAAAGTGAAAAAAAAATGTGGTTGTGTTAGTATGTAACCTGTAGTAATGGTGATCATCTTGAGAAAAAAATATAAAATCAAGCAATCATCTTGGACCTCAAGATAAACACGGCAGGAAGTGTCCTATTTGCCTGCAGTGCCCCCGCAGGGGAAATGAAGCATTACACAGTGGTTCTAATGGAAATCAGTGAGTTCTCCAAGGAGACGTCCTTTGTGACAGATGAGAATTCTCAACTTATAGTTCTATAAAAGTGTAATCGATATTTGCTAAAGGGCAATTCTTATTGGATGAGATCTGGTGACTGTGGAGACCATTGTAGTCCAGTGACCTCATTGTCCTGTATGAGATGATGTCATGTGACTTCATTGTCCTGTATGAGATGATGTCATGTGACATGGTGCATTATCTTGCTGGAAGTATCAGAAGATGGGTCCACTGTGGTCATAAAGGGTTGGACATGGTCAGTAACAATACTCAGGTCAGCTGCAGTGTTTATTCTAGGATCAATTGGTACTAAGGGGCCCAAAGTCCCAAGAAAATGTCCCCCCCCCCCCACTATTACACCCCCACCAGCCTGACCCACTGATACAAGGCAGGAGGGATCCATGCTTTATGTGGTTTACCCCAAATTCTGCCCCATCTGAATGTCACAGTTGGAAGGGAGACTCCTCAGATCAGACAACTTTCTTCCATCTTCCATTGTCAAGTTCTGGTGACCTGTGTGAATTGTAGCCTCGGTTTCCTGATCTTAGCTGACAGGAGTGGCCCCCGGAGTGGTTGGATGTGTTGTACGGCCAGAGATGATATTCTGCAGATCTTGGTTTTAACCAGGGGTTATTTGAGTTACAGTTGCCTTTTCTATTATTTCAAACCAGTCTGCCCATTCTCCTCAGACATAAACAAGACATTTTCCTCCACACAACTCCCACTCACTGGATATTTCCTCTTTTTTGGACCGTTCTCTGTAAACCCTAGAAATGTTTGTGCGTGAAAATCCCAGTAGATCAGAGATTTAGAATTCTTGAGACCCCAAAGCAAAATAAGAAGGGCCCCCACAACCTGATGACATGAGAAGCAATAACTGATGGTATAAGTAATATCAGAGCTACATATATCAAAGAATAACCAATAATAGCGCCATATATCAGAGAATAACAATTAAAAGTGCCATACATCAGAGTATATCAGATAATAACAAATAATGGCGCCATACATCAGAGAATAACAAATAATGGCGCCAAATATCAGAGAATAACAAATAATGGCGCCAAATATCAGGGAATAACAAATAATGGTGCCAAATATCAGAGAATAACAAATATTAGCACATTATATCAGAGAATAACAAAAAATGGCGCCATATATCAGAGAATAACAAATATTAGCACCATATATCAGAGACAACAAATATTAGCGCCATATATCAGAGAATAACAAATATTAGCCCCATATATCAGAGACAACAAATATTAGCGCCATATATCAGAGAATAACAAATATTAGCCCCATATATCAGAGAATAACAAATATTGGCGCCATATATCAGAGAATAACAAATAATGGAGCCAAATATCAGAGAATAACAAATATTAGCGCCATATATCAGAGAATTACAAATATTAGTGCCATATATCAAAGAATAACAAATAATGGCGCCATATATCAGAGAATAACAAATAATGGCGCCATATATCAGAGAATAACAAATATTAGCACCATATATCAGAGAATAACAAATATTAGCGCCATATATCAGAGCATAACAAATAATGGGGCCATATTTCAGAGAATAACAAATAATGGCGCCATATATCAGAGAATAACAAATATTAGCACCATATATCAGAGAATAACAAAAAATGGCGCCATATATCAGAGAATAACAAATATTAGCACCATATATCAGAGAATAACAAATAATGGCGCCAAATATCAGAGAATAACAAATAATGGCGCCAAATATCAGGGAATAACAAATAATGGTGCCAAATATCAGAGAATAACAAATATTAGCACATTATATCAGAGAATAACAAAAAATGGCGCCATATATCAGAGAATAACAAATATTAGCACCATATATCAGAGACAACAAATATTAGCGCCATATATCAGAGAATAACAAATATTAGCCCCATATATCAGAGACAACAAATATTAGCGCCATATATCAGAGAATAACAAATATTAGCCCCATATATCAGAGACAACAAATATTAGCGCCATATATCAGAGAATAACAAATATTAGCCCCATATATCAGAGAATAACAAATATTGGCGCCATATATCAGAGAATAACAAATAATAAAGCCAAATATCAGAGAATAACAAATATTAGCGCCATATATCAGAGAATTACAAATATTAGTGCCATATATCAAAGAATAACAAATAATGGCGCCATATATCAGAGAATAACAAATAATGGCGCCATATATCAGAGAATAACAAATATTAGCACCATATATCAGAGAATAACAAATATTAGCGCCATATATCAGAGCATAACAAATAATGGCGCCATATATCAGAGAATAACAAATAATGGCGCCATATATCAGAGAATAACAAATATTAGCACCATATATCAGAGAATAACAAATATTAGCGCCATAAATCAGAGCATAACAAATAATGGCCCCATATATCAGAGAATAACAAATATTAGCCCCATATATCAGAGAATAACAAATATTAGCGCCATATTTCAGAGCATAACAAATAATGGCCCCATATATCAGAGAATAACAAATATTAGCACCATATATCAGAGAATAACAAATATTAGCGCCATATATCAGAGAATAACAAATATTAGCGCCATATTTCAGAGCATAACAAATAATGGCCCCATATATCAGAGAATAACAAATATTAGCACCATATATCAGAGAATAACAAATAATGGCGCCATATATCAGAGAATAACAAATATTAGCCCCATATATCAGAGAATAACAAATATTAGCGCCATATATCAGAGCATAACAAATAATGGCGCCATATATCAGAGAATAACAAATAATGGCGCCATATATCAGAGAATAACAAATATTAGCACCATATATCAGAGAATAACAAATATTAGCGCCATAAATCAGAGCATAACAAATAATGGCCCCATATATCAGAGAATAACAAATATTAGCCCCATATATCAGAGAATAACAAATATTAGCGCCATATTTCAGAGCATAACAAATAATGGCCCCATATATCAGAGAATAACAAATATTAGCACCATATATCAGAGAATAACAAATATTAGCGCCATATATCAGAGAATAACACGTATTAGCCCCATATATCAGAGAATAACAAATAATGGCGCCATATATCAGAGAATAACAAATAATGGGACCATATATCAGAGAAAAACAAATAATGGCGCCATATATCAGAGAATAACAAATAATGGGGCCATATATCAGAGAATAACAAATAATGGGACCATATATCAGAGAATAACAAATAATGGCACCATATATCAGAGAATAACAAATAATGGGGCCATATATCAGAGAATAACAAATAATGGGGCCATATATCTGAGAATAACAAATAATGGCACCATATATCAGAGAATAACAAATAATGGCGCCATATATCAGAGAATAACAAATAATGGGACCATATATCAGAGAATAACAAATAATGGCACCATATATCAGAGAATAACAAATAATGGGGCCATATATCTGAGAATAACAAATAATGGGGCCATATATCAGAGAATAACAAATATTAGCGCCATATATCAGAGAATAACAAATAATGGGACCACATATCAGAGAATAACAAATAATGGCACCATATATCAGAGAATAACAAATAATGGGGCCATATATCAGAGAATAACAAATATTAGCGCCATATATCAGAGAATAACACGTATTAGCCCCATATATCAGAGAATAACAAATAATGGCGCCATATATCAGAGAATAACAAATAATGGGACCATATATCAGAGAATAACAAATAATGGCGCCATATATCAGAGAATAACAAATAATGGGGCCATATATCAGAGAATAACAAATAATGGGACCATATATCAGAGAATAACAAATAATGGCACCATATATCAGAGAATAACAAATAATGGGGCCATATATCTGAGAATAACAAATAATGGGGCCATATATCTGAGAATAACAAATAATGGGGCCATATATCAGAGAATAACAAATAATGGCGCCATATATCAGAGAATAACAAATAATGGTGCCATATATCAGAGAATAACAAATATTAGCGCCATATATCATAGAATAACAAATAATGGCGCCATATATCAGAGAATAACAAATAATGGCGCCATATATCAGAGAATAACAAATAATGGCGCCATATATCAGAGAATAACAAATAATGGCGCCATATATCTGAGAATAACAAATAATGGCACCATATATCAGAGAATAACAAATAATGGCGCCATATATCAGAGAATAACAAATAATGGCGCCATATATCAGAGAATAACAAATAATGGCGCCGTATTTCAGAGAATAACAAATAATGGCGCCATATATCAGAGAATAACAAATATTAGCACCATATATCAGAGAATAACAAATATTAGCCCCATATATCAGAGAATAACAAATAATGGGGCCATATATCAGAGAATAACAAATATTAGCACCATATATCAGAGAATAACAAATAATGGCGCCATATATCAGAGAATAACAAATAATGGCGCCATATATCAGAGAATAACAAATATTAGCCCCATATATCAGAGAATAACAAATATTAGCACCATATATCAGAGAATAACAAATATTAGCCCCATATATCAGAGAATAACAAATAATGGGGCCATATATCAGAGAATAACAAATAATGGCGCCATATATCAGAGAATAACAAATAATGGCGCCATATATCAGAGAATAACAAATATTAGCCCCATATATCAGAGAATAACAAATAATGGCGCCATATATCAGAGAATAACAAATATTAGCCCCATATATCAGAGAATAACAAATAATGGCGCCATATATCAGAGAATAACAAATAATGGCGCCATATATCAGAGAATAACAAATATTAGCCCCATATATCAGAGAATAACAAATAATGGCGCCATATATCAGAGAATAACAAATATTAGCCCCATATATCAGAGAATAACAAATAATGGCGCCGTATTTCAGAGAATAACAAATAATGGCGCCATATATCAGAGAATAACAAATAATGGGGCCATATATCAGAGAATAACAAATAATGGGGCCATATATCTGAGAATAACAAATAATGGCGCCGTATTTCAGAGAATAACAAATAATGGCACCATATATCAGAGAATAACAAATAATGGCACCATATATCAGAGAATAACAAATAATGGCGCCGTATTTCAGAGAATAACAAATAATGGCACCATATATCAGAGAATAACAAATAATGGCGCCGTATTTCAGAGAATAACAAATAATGGCGCCATATATCAGAGAATAACAAATAATGGCGCCATATTTCAGAGAATAACAAATAGCTCCGCATATGAGAGTAGGGGGCCATCTACTGGCGGTGGTGCGTCTTCAGGTTAACGTTCAGCCCCTTTAAGAGCCTTAAAGCATGACTGAGGATATTCACCAAATCAAAATCTCCCTGAAAAGAAGGAAACCCCCATCTGAAGGGGTGTAAGATCCCTTTAAGGAGAGAGCAAAAAGGCATGTGAAGTCTTAGGGTATATTTACACTGCTGTAGAACGGTCAATTTTGTACAAAATTGTACAGATATAATAGGGTACAAGGTATAACCAAAATACAAAATTGTACAGATATATTAGGGTAGAGGGTATAACCAGGACCACATGGAGAACAGTATATCACCACCACAGGAGTACAGTATATCATCACCACATGGAGAACAGTATATCATCACCACAGGAGTACAGTATATCACCACCACAGGAGTACAGTATATCATCACCACAGGAGTACAGTATATCACCATCACAGGAGTACAGTATATCATCACCACAGGAGTACAGTATATCATCATCACAGGAGTACAGTATATCACCACAGGAGTACAGTATATCACCACAGGAGTACAGTATATCATCACCACAGGAGTACAGTATATCATCACCACAGGGGTACAGTATATCACCACCACAGGAGTACAGTATATCATCACCACAGGAGTACAGTATATCATCACCACAGGAGTACAGTATATCATCACCACAGGAGTACAGTATATCATCACCACAGGAGTACAGTATATCACCACAGGAGTACAGTATATCACCACAGGAGTACAGTATATCATCACCACAGGAGTACAGTATATCACCACAGGAGTACAGTATATCACCACAGGAGTACAGTATATCATCACCACAGGAGTACAGTATATCACCACCACAGGAGTACAGTATATCATCACCACAGGAGTACAGTATATCATCACCACAGGAGTACAGTATATCATCACCACAGGAGTACAGTATATCATCACCACAGGAGTACAGTATATCATCACCACAGGAGTACAGTATATCACCACCACAGGAGTACAGTATATCACCACCACAGGAGTACAGTATATCACCACCACAGGAGTACAGTATATCACCACCACAGGAGTACAGTATATCATCACCACAGGAGTACAGTATATCACCACCACAGGAGTACAGTATATCATCACCACAGGAGTACAGTATATCATCACCACAGGAGTACAGTATATCATCACCACAGGAGTACAGTATATCACCACCACAGGAGTACAGTATATCATCACCACAGGAGTACAGTATATCACCACCACAGGGGTACAGTATATCACCACCACAGGAGTACAGTATATCATCACCACATGGAGAACAGTATATCATCACCACAGGAGTACAGTATATCATCACCACAGGAGTACAGTATATCACCACCACAGGAGTACAGTATATCACCACAGGAGTACAGTATATCATCACCACAGGAGTACAGTACATCACCACAGGAGTACAGTATATCACCACAGGAGTACAGTATATCATCACCACAGGAGTACAGTATATCACCACCACAGGAGTACAGTATATCATCACCACATGGAGAACAGTATATCATCACCACAGGAGTACAGTATATCATCACCACAGGAGTACAGTATATCATCATCACAGGAGTACAGTATATCACCACCACAGGAGTACAGTATATCACCACCACAGGAGTACAGTATATCACCACCACAGGAGTACAGTATATCATCACCACAGGAGTACAGTATATCATCACCACAGGAGTACAGTATATCATCACCACAGGGGTACAGTATATCATCACCACAGGAGTACAGTATATCACCACAGGAGTACAGTATATCATCACCACAGGAGTACAGTATATCACCACAGGAGTACAGTATATCACCACAGGAGTACAGTATATCATCACAGGAGTACAGTATATCATCACCACAGGAGTACAGTATATCACCACCACAGGAGTACAGTATATCACCACCACAGGAGTACAGTATATCACCACCACAGGAGTACAGTATATCACCACCACAGGAGTACAGTATATCACCACCACAGGAGTACAGAATATCATCACCATAGGAGTACAGTATATCACCACCACAGGAGTACAGTATATCACCACCACAGGAGTACAGTATATCATCACCACAGGAGTACAGTATATCATCACCACAGGGGTACAGTATATAACCACCACAGGAGTACAGTATATCACCACAGGAGTACAGTATATCATCACCACAGGAGTACAGTATATCACCACCACAGGAGTACAGTATATCATCACAGGAGTACAGTATATCACCACCACAGGAGTACAGTATATCACCACCACAGGAGTACAGTATATCATCACCACAGGAGTACAGTATATCATCACCATAGGAGAACAGTATATCACCACCACAGGAGTACAGTATATCACCACCACAGGAGTACAGTATATCACCACCACAGGAGTACAGAATATCATCACCATAGGAGTACAGTATATCACCACCACAGGAGTACAGTATATCACCACCACAGGAGTACAGTATATCATCACCACAGGAGTACAGTATATCATCACCACAGGGGTACAGTATATAACCACCACAGGAGTACAGTATATCACCACAGGAGTACAGTATATCATCACCACAGGAGTACAGTATATCATCACAGGAGTACAGTATATCATCACCACAGGAGTACAGTATATCACCACAGGAGTACAGTATATCACCACCACAGGAGTACAGTATATCATCACCACAGGAGTACAGTATATCATCACAGGAGTACAGTATATCACCACCACAGGAGTACAGTATATCACCACCACAGGAGTACAGTATATCATCACAGGAGTACAGTATATCATCACCATAGGAGAACAGTATATCACCACCACAGGAGTACAGTATATCACCACCACAGGAGTACAGTATATCACCACCCCAGGAGTACAGTATATCACCACCACAGGAGTACAGTATATCACCACCACAGGAGTACAGTATATCACCACCACAGGAGTACAGTATATCACCACCACAGGAGTACAGTATATCATCACCATAGGAGTACAGTATATCACCACCACAGGAGTACAGTATATCACCACCACAGGAGTACAGTATATCATCACCACAGGAGTACAGTATATCATCACCACAGGAGTACAGTATATCACCATCACAGGAGTACAGTATATCACCACCACAGGAGTACAGTATATCACCACCACAGGAGTACAGTATATCATCACCACAGGAGTACAGTATATCACCACC
The DNA here is from genome assembly GCF_029499605.1 of Hyla sarda. Lineage (NCBI taxonomy): Eukaryota > Metazoa > Chordata > Amphibia > Anura > Hylidae > Hyla > Hyla sarda. Next base: position 586,104 of record NC_079198.1, on the reverse strand, counting down.
ACAGGAGTACAGTATATCATCACCATAGGAGTACAGTATATCACCACCACAGGAGTACAGTATATCACCACCACAGGAGTACAGTATATCATCACCACAGGAGTACAGTATATCATCACCACAGGGGTACAGTATATAACCACCACAGGAGTACAGTATATCACCACAGGAGTACAGTATATCATCACCACAGGAGTACAGTATATCACCACCACAGGAGTACAGTATATCATCACAGGAGTACAGTATATCACCACCACAGGAGTACAGTATATCATCACCACAGGAGTACAGTATATCATCACTACAGGAGTACAGTATATCATCACCACATGGAGAACAGTATATCACCACCACAAGGAGTACAGTATATCACCACCACAGGAGTACAGTATATCACCACCACAGGAGTACAGTATATCACCACCACAGGAGTACAGTATATCATCACCACAGGAGTACAGTATATCACCACCACAGGAGTACAGTATATCATCACCACAGGAGTACAGTATATCACCACCACAGGAGTACAGTATATCATCACCACAGGAGTACAGTATATCACCACCACAGGAGTACAGTATATCATCACCACAGGAGTACAGTATATCATCACCACAGGAGTACAGTATATCATCACTACAGGAGTACAGTATATCATCACCACAGGAGTACAGTATATCATCACCACAGGAGTACAGTATATCATCACCACAGGAGTACAGTATATCACCACCACAGGAGTACAGTATATCATCACCACAGGAGTACAGTATATCACCACCACAGGAGTACAGTATATCACCACCACAGGAGTACAGTATATCATCACCACAGGAGTACAGTATATCACCACCACAGGAGTACAGTATATCACCACAGGAGTACAGTATATCATCACCACAGGAGTACAGTATATCACCACCACAGGAGTACAGTATATCATCACCACAGGAGTACAGTATATCATCACCACAGGAGTACAGTATATCATCACCACAGGAGTACAGTATATCATCACCACAGCAGTACAGTATATCATCACCACAGGAGTACAGTATATCATCACCACAGGAGTACAGTATATCACCACAGGAGTACAGTATATCATCACCACAGGAGTACAGTATATCACCACCACAGGAGTACAGTATATCATCACCACAGGAGTACAGTATATCATCACCACAGGAGTACAGTATATCATCACCACAGGAGTACAGTATATCATCACACAGGAGTACAGTATATCATCACCACAGGAGTACAGTATATCATCACCACAGGAGTACAGTATATCATCACCACAGGAGTACAGTATATCATCACCACAGGAGTACAGTATATCACCACCACAGGAGTACAGTATATCATCACCACAGGAGTACAGTATATCATCACCACAGGAGTACAGTATATCACCACCACAGGAGTACAGTATATCATCACCACAGGAGTACAGTATATCATCACCACAGGAGTACAGTATATCACCACCACAGGAGTACAGTATATCATCACCACAGGGTACAGTATATCATCACCACAGGAGTACAGTATATCATCACCACAGGGGTACAGTATATCATCACCACAGGGGTACAGTATATCATCACCACAGGAGTACAGTATATCATCACCACAGGAGTACAGTATATCACCACAGGAGTACAGTATATCATCACCACAGGAGTACAGTATATCACCACAGGAGTACAGTATATCATCACCACAGGAGTACAGTATATCACCACCACAGGAGTACATCGCCACAGGAGTACAGTATATCATCACCACAGGAGTACAGTATATCACCACCACAGGAGTACATCACCACAGGAGTACAGTATATCATCACCACAGGAGTACAGTATATCACCACCACAGGAGTACAGTATATCATCACCACAGGAGTACAGTATATCATCACCACAGGAGTACAGTATATCATCACCACAGGAGTACAGTATATCATCACCACAGGAGTACAGTATATCACCACCACAGGAGTACAGTATATCATCACCACAGGAGTACAGTATATCATCACCACAGGAGTACAGTATATCATCACCACAGGAGTACAGTATATCACCACAGGAGTACAGTATATCATCACCACAGGAGTACAGTATATCATCACCACAGGAGTACAGTATATCATCACAGGAGTACAGTATATCATCACCACAGGGGTACAGTATATCATCACCACAGGGGTACAGTATATCACCACCACAGGGGTACAGTATATCACCACCACAGGAGTACAGTATATCACCACCACAGGAGTACAGTATATCATCACCACAGGAGTACAGTATATCACCACAGGAGTACAGTATATCATCACCACAGGAGTACAGTATATCACCACCACAGGAGTACAGTATATCATCACCACAGGAGTACAGTATATCAACACCACAGGGGTACAGTATATCATCACCACAGGGGTACAGTATATCATCACCACAGGAGTACAGTATATCATCACCACAGGAGTACAGTATATCACCACAGGAGTACAGTATATCATCACCACAGGAGTACAGTATATCACCACCACAGGAGTACAGTATATCACCACCACAGGAGTACAGTATATCACCACCACAGGGGTACAGTATATCATCACCACAGGGGTACAGTATATCATCATCACAGGAGTACAGTATATCATCACCACAGGAGTACAGTATATCACCACCACAGGAGTACAGTATATCACCACCACAGGAGTACAGTATATCACCACAGGAGTACAGTATATCATCATCACAGGAGTACAGTATATCACCACCACAGGAGTACAGTATATCATCACCACAGGAGTACAGTATATCATCACCACAGGAGTACAGTATATCATCACAGGAGTACAGTATATCATCACCACAGGGGTACAGTATATCATCACCACAGGGGTACAGTATATCACCACCACAGGGGTACAGTATATCACCACCACAGGAGTACAGTATATCACCACCACAGGAGTACAGTATATCACCACCACAGGAGTACAGTATATCACCACCACAGGAGTACAGTATATCACCACCACAGGAGTACAGTATATCACCACCACAGGAGTACAGTATATCATCACCACAGAAGTACAGTATATCATCACCACAGGAGTACAGTATATCATCACCACAGGGGTACAGTATATTATCACCACAGGAGTACAGTATATCATCACCACAGGAGTACAGTATATCATCACCACAGGAGTACAGTATATCACCACCACAGGAGTACAGTATATCATCACCACAGGAGTACAGTATATCATCACCACAGGGGTACAGTATATCATCACCACAGGAGTACAGTATATCATCACCACAGGAGTACAGTATATCATCACCACAGGAGTACAGTATATCATCATCACAGGAGTACAGTATATCATCACCACAGGAGTACAGTATATCATCACCACAGGAGTACAGTATATCACCACAGGAGTACAGTATATCATCACCACAGGAGTACAGTATATCACCACCACAGGAGTACAGTATATCACCACAGGAGTACAGTATATCATCACCACAGGAGTACAGTATATCATCACCACAGGAGTACAGTATATCACCACAGGAGTACAGTATATCATCACCACAGGAGTACAGTATATCATCACCACAGGAGTACAGTATATCATCACCACAGGAGTACAGTATATAATCATCACAGGAGTACAGTATATCATCACCACAGGAGTACAGTATATCATCACCACAGGAGTACAGTATATCACCACCACAGGAGTACAGTATATCACCACAGGAGTACAGTATATCATCACCACAGGAGTACAGTATATCATCACCACAGGAGTACAGTATATCACCACAGGAGTACAGTATATCATCACAGGAGTACAGTATATTATCACCACAGGAGTACAGTATATCACCACAGGAGTACAGTATATCATCACCACCACAGGAGTACAGTATATCATCACCACAGGAGTACAGTATATCACCACAGGAGTACAGTATATCAACACCACAGGAGTACAGTATATCATCACCACAGGGGTACAGTATATCATCACCACAGGAGTACAGTATATCATCACCACAGGAGTACAGTATATCACCACAGGAGTACAGTATATCATCACCACAGGAGTACAGTATATCATCACAGGAGTACAGTATATCATCACCACAGGAGTACAGTATATCATCACCACAGGAGTACAGTATATCATCACCACAGGAGTACAGTATATCATCACCACAGGAGTACAGTATATCATCACCACAGGAGTACAGTATATCACCACCACAGGAGTACAGTATATCATCACCACAGGAGTACAGTATATCACCATCACAGGAGTACAGTATATCATCACCACAGGAGTACAGTATATCATCATCACAGGAGTACAGTATATCACCACAGGAGTACAGTATATCACCACAGGAGTACAGTATATCATCACCACAGGAGTACAGTATATCATCACCACAGGGGTACAGTATATCACCACCACAGGAGTACAGTATATCACCACCACAGGAGTACAGTATATCACCACCACAGGAGTACAGTATATCACCACCACAGGAGTACAGTATATCATCACCACAGGAGTACAGTATATCATCACCACAGGAGTACAGTATATCACCACCACAGGAGTACAGTATATCATCACCACAGGAGTACAGTATATCACCACCACAGGGGTACAGTATATCACCACCACAGGAGTACAGTATATCATCACCACATGGAGAACAGTATATCATCACCACAGGAGTACAGTATATCATCACCACAGGAGTACAGTATATCACCACCACAGGAGTACAGTATATCACCACAGGAGTACAGTATATCATCACCACAGGAGTACAGTACATCACCACAGGAGTACAGTATATCACCACAGGAGTACAGTATATCATCACCACAGGAGTACAGTATATCACCACCACAGGAGTACAGTATATCATCACCACATGGAGAACAGTATATCATCACCACAGGAGTACAGTATATCATCACCACAGGAGTACAGTATATCATCATCACAGGAGTACAGTATATCACCACCACAGGAGTACAGTATATCACCACCACAGGAGTACAGTATATCACCACCACAGGAGTACAGTATATCATCACCACAGGAGTACAGTATATCATCACCACAGGAGTACAGTATATCATCACCACAGGGGTACAGTATATCATCACCACAGGAGTACAGTATATCACCACAGGAGTACAGTATATCATCACCACAGGAGTACAGTATATCACCACAGGAGTACAGTATATCACCACAGGAGTACAGTATATCATCACAGGAGTACAGTATATCATCACCACAGGAGTACAGTATATCACCACCACAGGAGTACAGTATATCACCACCACAGGAGTACAGTATATCACCACCACAGGAGTACAGTATATCACCACCACAGGAGTACAGTATATCACCACCACAGGAGTACAGAATATCATCACCATAGGAGTACAGTATATCACCACCACAGGAGTACAGTATATCACCACCACAGGAGTACAGTATATCATCACCACAGGAGTACAGTATATCATCACCACAGGGGTACAGTATATAACCACCACAGGAGTACAGTATATCACCACAGGAGTACAGTATATCATCACCACAGGAGTACAGTATATCACCACCACAGGAGTACAGTATATCATCACAGGAGTACAGTATATCACCACCACAGGAGTACAGTATATCACCACCACAGGAGTACAGTATATCATCACCACAGGAGTACAGTATATCATCACCATAGGAGAACAGTATATCACCACCACAGGAGTACAGTATATCACCACCACAGGAGTACAGTATATCACCACCACAGGAGTACAGAATATCATCACCATAGGAGTACAGTATATCACCACCACAGGAGTACAGTATATCACCACCACAGGAGTACAGTATATCATCACCACAGGAGTACAGTATATCATCACCACAGGGGTACAGTATATAACCACCACAGGAGTACAGTATATCACCACAGGAGTACAGTATATCATCACCACAGGAGTACAGTATATCATCACAGGAGTACAGTATATCATCACCACAGGAGTACAGTATATCACCACAGGAGTACAGTATATCACCACCACAGGAGTACAGTATATCATCACCACAGGAGTACAGTATATCATCACAGGAGTACAGTATATCACCACCACAGGAGTACAGTATATCACCACCACAGGAGTACAGTATATCATCACAGGAGTACAGTATATCATCACCATAGGAGAACAGTATATCACCACCACAGGAGTACAGTATATCACCACCACAGGAGTACAGTATATCACCACCCCAGGAGTACAGTATATCACCACCACAGAGTACAGTATATCACCACCACAGGAGTACAGTATATCACCACCACAGGAGTACAGTATATCACCACCACAGGAGTACAGTATATCATCACCATAGGAGTACAGTATATCACCACCACAGGAGTACAGTATATCACCACCACAGGAGTACAGTATATCATCACCACAGGAGTACAGTATATCATCACCACAGGAGTACAGTATATCACCATCACAGGAGTACAGTATATCACCACCACAGGAGTACAGTATATCACCACCACAGGAGTACAGTATATCATCACCACAGGAGTACAGTATATCACCACCACAGGAGTACAGTATATCATCACCATAGGAGTACAGTATATCACCACCACAGGAGTACAGTATATCACCACCACAGGAGTACAGTATATCATCACCACAGGAGTACAGTATATCATCACCACAGGGGTACAGTATATAACCACCACAGGAGTACAGTATATCACCACAGGAGTACAGTATATCATCACCACAGGAGTACAGTATATCACCACCACAGGAGTACAGTATATCATCACAGGAGTACAGTATATCACCACCACAGGAGTACAGTATATCATCACCACAGGAGTACAGTATATCATCACTACAGGAGTACAGTAT